>NC_056524.1:53998257-54020723 GCF_019175285.1 Sceloporus undulatus | reverse complement strand
TATCTATCTATCTATCTATCTATCTATCTATCTATCTATCTATCTATCTATCTTTTGCCATCTACAGCTGGTCTTTCTTACACACACTTTCATTTTCATAAAAAATTGTAATGGGGAAAATAAGCAAAACCAAGAAACATATTTATCATTGTGGTGATCACTTGAAAAAATGGAGAGGAGTCATGTACAGCAAGTCTAGCTTCTAGGACAAGCCATGTCTGCTGACATTCCCTGTTTTACACAACTATTAAATGTGTAATTTTTTTTGACCTGCTACATGATTTATGACATAGATGTTACTGCACTGTATAGCCTAACAAATGTCAATAGCATCCCTCAGGGTGGGCATACTGATGGCATAAGGATGGGACACATGCTTTGTTTGCAAAAGGTTCAGTGGTCAGCAGCTCTATGCAATGTTCACAAAGAGATTTTTAATTCTGAAAGCCTGGTGATCTAGTAGAATTAGTATTATTACTAATTGAAAAGCAGGTTCCTTATTTTTATAGATTAGATAGATAGATAGACAGACAGACAGACAAATAGATCTCCCTGCATTCTGTTAGTGGATAAAGCCCTTTTACTGACATATGCAGCCCGTCCACTGCATCATGGAGGGAGGGTGAGAAATCCAAGGTCACTCTATGGGTTTCCATGGCCCAATGGGGATTTGAACCCTGGTTTCAAGAATTGTAGTCCAGCACCCAAGCTACTATACCACACTGGCTCTCTGAGTGAATCCTGGTGACTTCATTTTTTTTTTTTTTTGTAAGGCAAATTCATTTATTGATATTTAGGATGGAAACAATTGAAGATTTCAACATTCAGATATGGAGGAATAAACAGATTTCTCACTGAGAATCCAGCTCTTAAATGTTTGGATTTCAGTCTTATGAAGTCAACCATGTTAGGCTTATTTAGGATTGTCACTTCTTTTCCTGGAATGCTCCTTATCCTTAATCTCTGTATGCTAGACTAATATGTGATGGTCCTACCCATGTTTGGAAAAGTTGTAGCTATATAACTTGGCCAGTGCAGATGGGAAATATTTTAAAATTTTTATAATAATTCATTGCACTTTGCTAATTTATTTATATTCCAGATGGAAAGAACGCAACCCTTAAAAGATTCAAATGGAAAAAATTGAGTGAATTCCCTATTTCTAGCTTTTAACTTACCAGTGTTTTTCTAGTCATGGCCCATGTACTATGCAAATTATTTCACTTTCCCCTGTTCTATCAATCTTTAAAATGTAGGTTTTGTTCTTCTCTTAATCCATTCTGCCTGTTCTGCTCCCTGTTATCAGGACCCCTGTATTATTTGACTTTTCAAGTCATGTCTAGCTGACAGCTGTATATCAGGTAGTAAAAGTCCCTTCACAGTCTGGAACACATTAGTTCATGCACATCCATCAACCTGAATAACCTTAAGGGAGAATCGATGTCATAATGGAACTTTGACAGGAGCTGAAGTGCCTTGAAAGGTACATTCTTGTGTGTAATTCAGAAAGCAGAAGATAGAGTATTTTGATAAGACATCAAAAAGTTGTTGGATCCAGACATAGTCATGCTTAAAGTAGACCCACTGAAATGAATTGGTGTACTTGGTAGAAATATCAAATCCACTTTTTAAATACTGTATTTCTTCATTTTTCAATACACATAATACTGGGTATCATTATTTAACTTGTATTACCATCTTGAATATGGATGCTAACAATTTTTTTCACTGATGCATGGGAGTTTGGAAGGGTGGCCAAATGAACAAAGAGTGATTGTGCTTTTAAAGGTTTTGTGGAAGCAGGAATGAAAAAGTGTTGTCAGTTATTTCTGTATTCAAATCCTTTATTCCTAATTCTGGACAAATCAATTGATTTTAGGCAATTTAAAAAAACATTAAAACATTTCACTTCCCATTTGCATGGGCAATACAGGTGCATCTATTTCCATAGTAAGGATGCATTTTTTTACCTGCCTGCTATACAGGTGATAAAAATGAAGAGCTGCAAAAAAAGAAAAGAAAACAGAAGAAAAGAGAGCAACCTATTTCAGCACTATCATGGCTGAATTCACAGGCATTCAGAGCTAGACTTATAAGAGCTATACACACAAAGCTGTGGGACTGGACAGATGAATTTATTTTTACTTTCTTCTACTTTATTTTTTTTAATACAGTACTATGTTATTTTGTCTGAGTGAACCCGACTTGTTTATATTATCTCCTGTAGCTTATAGGAGGAGGAGTAATGTTATGTCACCTCCAGGGGAGGAGACAAATTGTTGACATAAACAGCATGCACTAGAGATATCTCACATCATTGGACCAGATAGAACAGCTGATAGGCTGGGAAGAATATAGGGAAAGAATAAGCCAAGAAGAGAGAGACATCAGATGGCTTTGGACTAGTCTCCACCATATGAAAAAGCTTTTGACAACAGCTGCACTAATCTGTACAGCTAAATTGCCCTGACATGCTAACAGAAATAAATGCTATTGGTAAGAGAAACAACTGGACTATGCTAAATAAATATATTTCCCGTTATGATTGTAATAGAGGACTAGTATGGATGTTTAAAGTCATAGCAATGCTCAAAGGCATTACCTCTTGGAAGCCTGTGTGTTCACAGATGTCTGTTTAGAAATGTATAGTTCCTGAACAGTTCTGTCCTTGCCCCAGTGCTCTTCAACATCTTTATCAATGACTTGGATGACAGAATTGGGGGTATACTTATCAAATTTACAGATGACACCAAATTAGGAGGAGTAGCTAATATCCTTGAGGACAGAATCAAAATTCAGAATGGCCTTAATAGATTAGAAAAGCTGGGCCAAAGCTAACAAAATGAATTTCAACACAGAGAAATGCAAGGTACTGCACTTAGGGCAGAAAAAAAGAAATGAACAGATATAGGATGGGTGACACCTGGCTGAACGAGACTACATGTGAAAGGATCTGGGAGTCCAAGTAGACCACAAATTGAACATGAGTCAACAGTGCGATGCGGCAGCTAAAAAGGCCAATGCAATTTTAGGCTACATCAATAGAAGTATAGTGTCTAGATCAAGGGAAGTAATACTCCCACTCTATTCTGCTCTGTTCAGGCCCCAGCTGGAATATTGTGTCCAGTTCTGGGCACCACAATTTTAAAAGGATGTTGAGAAACTGGAGCGTGTCCAAAGGAGGGCGACTAAAATGGTGAAGGGTCTGGGAACCATGCCCTATGAGGAATGACTTAGGGAGCTGAGGATGTTTAGCCTGGAGAAGAGAAGGTTAAGAGGTGATATGATAGCCCTGTTTAAATACTTGAAGGAATGTCATATTGAGGAGGGAGGTAGCTTGTTTTCTGCTGCTCCAGAGAATAGAACCCGGAGCAATGTATGCACTCTACAGGAAAAGAGATTCCACCTCAACATTAGGAGGAACTTCCTGACAGTAAGGGACAGTGGAACAAACTCCCTTGGAGTGTAGTGGAATCTCCTTCCTTGGAGGTTTTTAAACAGAGGCTGGATGGCCATCTGTTGGGGATGCTTTGATTGAGAGTTTCTGCATGGCAGGGGATTGGACTGGATGGCCCTTGTGGTCTCTTCCAGCTCTATGATTCTATGATTCTACATGGCTGAGTTATATTATAGAAGATAATGGGGTGAAACAGCCGGCAAAAAAAGCCAGCTCCTAATCAGTTTGGGGGCATGGAGTACAGATAACACCCTCCCCCCAAGATGCCCAGACCTGGCTTCAAGCTACTTGGCTGTCCAGACATAGGCCAGCATCTGGGCATTCAAGCAACACAGCAATTACACAGTGCATATGGCCAGAGTGGCTTAAAGTCACCCGTGGGCCATGGTGAGTCGGAAAAGCCTTCTTCTTGCCAACCCAAAAAGGAGTGGCTCTTTGCTTCTCCTTTTTTGGCCAACTTCAAGGCAAATTGGGGCCATGGCATGTGGTTGCTGTGGCCCCAATCTTCCTTTAGAAGCATGGCTTGCAGCCTCCCCTTCGGGGCAGTCTGTTTTACCCCAGTGTTAATTGTAAAGAAGCCTGCTAGAGATATTTAAGATAAAAAAGCTGCAATCCTTGTGAAAATGTAAAATCATACTTGCCATATCCTGTAATGTAACAAATGTACAACATCTTACATGCAATGTAATCTGATGTGATAAAAGCAAAGTGCCCAGACACAGATATTGCTGTGATTCTTCAAAGGGAGCATATATGCTTATATATTTATGATTGAATCAAATAAATGGACTAAATGATCACCAGAGAGGATGTTAATTTTCTCATAAAAATATCATGGGATTCTAATACTTAAAAATGTTGAGGTGGAGTGCTGATATTAACTCTGCTTTTCTGGATTTCACAAGGTTGGACATCTATGTAGCCAGAAGGTGATAAAGGAACCCAGACAGAAAAATATTAGCTGATGAATGGTAAAGGACATCCAGTCCCTCTTTCCAAAGATACAGGAGTGGGGAGAACCATGCCTGTTTCACATCTAACCACCCTAATGTAGTTACATGCTCAATATATAAGCACAACTCTAAAGTAGTTCATTCTGTCCTTTTCAAATGATGTGAATCCTAAATGCTAGCACATACACATTCTATCTGATAGAGTAAAAAGAGTAGGATGTACTATAATTTCCCAATTGTGTTTTTGTTGTTGTTTTTGTTGTTGTTTTCAAAAGCAAATAATGAATAGAAATGCCAACAAAAACACAGGGGCATTGGTACTGTTGGCAGGGAGACCACAACAGAGAGAATCCCAAAGAGGGATTAAAAAAGAGATAGGGGAGACAAAAAGACTACAGTGGTACCTCGGGATACGAAATACCCAGGTTACGAAATTTTCGGGATACGGAAAAATCCCATAGGGAATTATTGTTTCGGGTTACGAATGTTTTTTCGGGTTACGAAAAAACTTTTGGTGCTTTTTTCGGCTTTTTCGCACGGAATCGCGGCTTTTCCCCATTAGCGCCTATGGCAATTCGGCTTACGAAGGCTTTTCGGGTTACGAAAGCGGCCGCGTTACGAATTAATTTTGTAACCCGAGGCACCACTGTATTTGGAACTGGGTACTTTGGCCATTTGATTCTGATAATGTACCATCTTCACTGGCTTCTGTTTCATTCCTGGGCTTCAAAGTTCTAATTCTTCATGGTTTAGAGCCACAGCTCTAAACTCTCTTTTCCAATAGATTTCCATCTATGCTTCTGGTCATTATCACAGGGAAGATTATCACACTAGTGTTTACCATGGGGTAAGCGCTGATAAATCACCTCTCAAACATAGAGAAATAATGCATGTGTGAAAGCCTGGTGCACTTCCTCAACGTCAGGGAATCGTCAGCTCTCTCTAGAGTCACTGAATGGTTTATGGAGAGGGAATTTCCTCTGAACGCAAAGTTTCCATTCAGAGGAAATTCCCTCTCCCCGAATGATTCAGTGACGCTACAGTGAGCTGACGATACCCTAACGTTGAGGAAGCGCACCAGGCTTTCACACACATGCACTTCCTCAATGTTTGAGAGGCGATTTACCAGCACTTAATGGCTGGTGTGATAATATTCCAGGCTCCTAAATATAAGGATTCCATGGGTGATTTTGGTGGTGGACTTCACAACTCTGCAATACCTTCTCTGAAAGGTTCTTCCAATACTTTCCTTGTTGATTTATCTGTGCCAGGCAGGGGCTTTCCTTTTGTCAAAGGCTTCCTGTAAATATTTTTAGCATGCTATATATTTTTATATAGGACATGGTGGCTCAGTAGTTAAGACAATGATTCTAATGATTGCAAGATTGGCAGGTCAGCAGTTCAAGGCTCAAGTGTCTTGTGACAGAGTCAGTTCCCATCATTAGTGCCAGCTTCTGCCAACCTAGCAGTATGAAAGCATGTAAAAGTGCAATTAGATAAATAGGTCCCACTTCAGTGGGAAGATAACAGCATTCTGTGCAGTCATGCTGACCACAATCACAGAGTCTTCTTTGATAACCCTGTCACTTGGACTTAGTAATGGATATGAGCACTCACCCCTTACAAT
The DNA here is from genome assembly GCF_019175285.1 of Sceloporus undulatus. NCBI lineage: Eukaryota > Metazoa > Chordata > Lepidosauria > Squamata > Phrynosomatidae > Sceloporus > Sceloporus undulatus. Next base: position 54,014,686 of record NC_056524.1, on the reverse strand, counting down.
CGGACATGACTTGACAACCTTGTCAAAGGGGAAACCTTTATCTTTACCTTTATATATTTTAACCGCACAATTGTATTGACAAGTTGTATTTCAGAGCTCTTTTCATTTCTGAGAATATTGACATCGTTAGTTGCCTGGTTTATTCTCTGTTTATTCTCAGAGATGTTTTATTCTCTGATATTGCAAACAATGTTTTGTTGCTATATTTAATTTCAATAGAATTTGCATTGTTATAGCAATTGTATTGTTCTGTTTTGTATACTTATATGCTACATAGTCTAGCCTTATTCATCTGAACTTTTGCTTGTGAAGCATCTTACTGCAATCAATACCAAAATATCAGTGCTGATAACATTGATAGCTGTGATAAGTATAGAGATTCAGAATAAATAATACTTACATGTCAATAGGTGGATGAAAAAAAATAATTCCTTCCTTAATTAATCTATATCATGATGGACAATTTGGTGGCCTGCTAATAGTTTTGGATTTATTATAGCCACATCAAGTATTGTGAGGAATTATAGGCACTGAAGCTCAGCAACATCTGGAAGGCCAAGATTTGGCCCTTACCTCTTTCTGACACCCCCCCTCCCTTAAAGTATATTCCCAACTGCCTTGTTTTCATTGTCACCATAATATGCTGCATATTTTTATTTCTTTGATCTCATCAAGGTTTTCATCCTAGACAAGTTTCACCAGGCTAAAATGATGTTTTATATTTTCTCCATTGCCCTTTTTTTGTGTTCTCGAATTCCTTCCACTCATCATCCAAAGTTTCATTTCATGTTATTCCCATTAATTTTTCAATTTTTAAAAAAGAATCTTCTGCTTCTCATTCATCTACTTATCTATTCTGATTAATTTTTAATATTTACCTGCAGTGCATTCTTTTTGTCTGACCATCACTTATCCTCTGTTCTGATTCTTTGTGAAGATTTTCTTTTGTTTCTTCTTTGTACTCTCATTTTAAACCAGCCACTGTATACTTTCAGATATCATGGATAGCAATTTTAGAAGCATACCCCACAATAATTTTAGATGCAATCCCAGCATGCCACTTTCTCATGCATAGTTATGTGTGACAACATTTAGGTGCACTCATGATTATATGGCTCTCTCTGTGGTGCCATTCCATTTCTATGGCAACACAGCCTATGTACCATTTTAGCCTGATGAAATTCATTGCACACTAGTGTTGGATGAACATCTTTATCAGATCAAAGAAATCATGATATGCAGCGTACTCTAAGGAAATTAGATAGCAGAATTTATATTCTCTATTTGCTACAGATCTTGATATCCTTTTCTATACATATTATCAGATCAGAAAGTTGAATTTCATAGAATCATGGGCGGGTTACAGACGGGCAGGGGAGGACGTCTTGGAGGTGTATTCAGCTGAATGCGGAGCCTCCAGACGGCCCGCCCCGGGGGCGTGCTTCAGGTGTTGGAGCTTCCACACGGGGGGCAGTGAAGACGCCTCACCTGGGTCCGTTTCGGACCCAGAGTTTCCAAACCGCCGCCTCGGAGGATGCTGCAAAAAGAGAGGCAGCTTCCTCACGGGCGGCCCAAACCGCGGCTTTTTTTTTCTTTTGCCGCATGAGAAGTGCGCAGCTTCGCAGCTGCAGCGCTAAGCAGCGGCGGCAGAAAGCCTGTCTGCGCATTTAAAGCGCCCAAGCCCCTTTAAACTTTTTCCCTGTGACTTTAAAGCTAGGCAGGAGTGGTGTGAGGTAGCAATGTCCAAACTCTGTCCTTCCAGGTGTTTGGACTTCATCTCCCAGAATCCCAGACCACAGGGCAAGGTGGCTGGGGATTCTGGGAGATGAAGTCCAAACGCCTGGAAGGACAGAGTTTGGAGATTGCAGGTTTGGGGACCAGTGAGCCAGGCATGGTGGGAGGAGAGAACAGGAAGGGTAGAATAGAGTAGATAGGGCTGGGAGGGAACACATGCCCTGGGAGGCGAAATGATGTCTTTATGGGACATCATGGGACCTAGTGCCTTGTCAGTGCTCCCTGCCCCTTGATCCCAGGCCCAGCCCCCCTGTAGTTGCCCTTTGCCTTTGGGGGCAAGTTTAGAGGGCATCAAAAGGTCTTGGGCACATTCAAGCTCCGGGGTCGCCTTTTTTTTTTCCTTTGCTGGCTGGCAAATGCGCAGCTGCGCAGGGCTAAGCAGCGGCGGCAGAAAGCCTATGGGCACATTTAAAGTGCCCAAGCCCCTTTAAAACAATGGTGGTCTCCTGCCAGCTGGTGATCAGCTGGTGTTGGCATCCTTGTCCGCTTGCACTTTGCCAGTGTCAGCAGCATCATAGATGCCTCCTCTCCTTTGGTCCCCGCGCTCCTGCTGAATCTGCAATGCGCAGCCACAGCTGTCTCCGCTGCCACCGCTGTCCCCCTGCCATCTCCCCTCACCTCCTTTGTACATATGTAAATATTTACAGTTTTAGCGTTTTTTATTGTTAGGTGAAAATGGCAGAGGAATGTGTGTAGGGGTGCACTTTAAAGTCCAAACTTTCCAAGCAGCGCATGCGTACATGTTGCTCTAGGGTTAGGGTTAGGGTTACGAGGCTTAAAATGCGCCGCAGCTGTGCCTCAGCTTCCACAGCTGCATGGCAGCGGACGTTGCAATTAAAGCCTGACTGCAAACTGCGCATGTTCCAAGACCCCAACTCACTATGCGACGGAGCTTTTAAATGGGCAACTTAAAGTAGCGGCGTAGCAATTCTGGTGTGCCGGTGCAGCAGCTCTCATGGCTTCTTCCCCTTCTCGATATGTGTCAGCATTCAGGTAGGACTGCTCCAGTTTCTGCAAAATGTTTGGCTGGGACCATATAGCTATCAGGTCAGCCGTCTCAGTATGAGACCAAGACGTCCCCCTGCCTTTTTTCGGGGTGCTGGTGGATGGCTGAGCCATCCTGCCTGGTGGCAAAGGGGAGCCGCCACACAGCTGTGCCAGGAACAGCCAAACTGTGCCCGTTCCCAGGTGAGAATGGCGCAGGAATGTGTGTAGGGGGTCACTTTAAATCCCAAACTTTCCCTTTTCACTTTCTACAACCAAAACATCCGCCGGCAAAAGTTACAACTTCCCGCGGTTCTAGCAACGCATGCGCACAAGTGGCTCTAGGGTTAGGGTTACGAGGCTTAAAATGCGCCGCAGCTGTGCCTCAGCTTCCACAGCTCCATGGCAGCGGACGTTGCAATTAAAGCTTGACTGCAAACCACGCATGTCCCGGGACCCCGACCCATTATGCGACGCAGCTGACACGGAGCTTTTAAACCGGCAACTTATATTTGCAGCGTAGCAATTCTGACGTATCGGTGCAGGGGCTTACAGATGGAGCTGCGCAGGTACGCATCAAACAGAAAAGAAGCGGAAAAAAGCAGCACCTTTTTAATGCCGCTTCTTCCCGCTTGGGGCGTGCGGGGGGCGTGTTCATGACGGCATTCAGGTAAGGGCCGTCTGAAGGCTCTACCTTCATGACGTCATCCCTTTTTGCCCGTCTGTAACCCGCCATAGAATCGTAGAGTTGGAAGAGACCACAAGGGCCATCCAGTCCAACTCCTGCCATGCAGGAAATCTAAATCAAAGCATCCCCAACAGATGGCCATCCAGCCTCTATTTAAAGACCTCCAAAGAAGACTCCTTCACACTCTGAGGGAGTATGTTCCACTGTCGAAGAGCCCTTACTGTCAGCCCTTATTTCATACAAATTTAACTTTTTTATTTTCAGCACTGTACAATAAAGAAATTGATACACAATAATACCAAACTGGTAATATGGTTACTGTCATTATGAATACCACAACTGAAACAAACTTTTATGATCCAATAGTACTGCTGTGTTTGGTTGGATAGGGATGCAAGATGACTTGATTCAGACCTTGTCTCAAATCGTTTAGATGATTTTCATATCTGTTTAGAACTATAATTCAGTAATTCAGTAGAACGCATTATAAAATCTTACATATTTAAAAGCTTCATGTATTGCATTTCAACAAAATTTCAAATTTCAAATGCAACTTTTTTTTGTTTAAAGCAACAACCAATACCCTAAAATTAACAATAAATTCATCAGGTGTTAAGATGTTCTGAATGGAATGGAATGTAATAACTGTTGAATATCATGTATAAATTCATTTCACTTGAGAAAGTGTAAGAATATCTTAATGTTTCCAGCTCTCTTCTGTGTAGGGTAGTTGTGGGAATCATATGGTCCTTCAGGTGACATTGGCCTGCATCTATTCGCTAGCTAGGGCTTCTGGGAGTTGTAGTCTAACAACATCTAAAAGACTACATGATTCCCACACATGATGTATGATGTTAGTTGACAACTGTGACCATCCAGAAGTTTTTGGACCCCCATCATTGTGCCAGCTATGCTGGTTAGGGCTGACAGGAAAAATTGCTCACCCTCTAAAGAAGAGATACAATGAAGACATGAAAGAAAGAGCAAACAGTGTTAGCATGACCAGCAGTGGTTGGAAGAAAGAGACACATTCTCTCTATATTAAAGAATTGTTGCCCAGGTCTAGGTATGGCTATCCCTTTTTCTAAGAAATGACAAACCCCTATAAACTAACAAACAATAGACACAATTTATTGGAAATTACAGCTTCCCCCAGAGAAGGGGAATGTTAATTTAGTTTCAGAATTTAGCTATTATTCTCTGGTTAACAACTGGAGTTACTAAAACTCCAAAGCCAGAACAGGAAAAGATGCCATAGTTAGAACAGTTGGGTGATGCATAATGCACAAGTCACATTTGTGGCAGAAATGTTGTAAAAACTGCCCAGAACAATAATGTCCCCCTAATGACTATGAAATAGAGAAAGATTTATAAGTTCTTGCTTATTGGGACAAAAATGAAAGCTAAACGGTTGCCATGGAGATATAGCCTGTGAGTTTCATATTGTTATTTTCCACATTTGCCCAATGCTAAAAATTAGTTTGATTATTTTGGCATAACTCTGTAACATTTCCCAGGTATTTGGGCTTTGTTTGTTTGTTTATTTACCCTTTCCTCGACATTTGCATTAGTTCCTTGATTCATCTGTCTTCATTTTCCAGTGCTCCATCCTCTAAGAAATGCCAGCATCTTCTTAGGACATTTAGGGGAGACCATTAGAGGTGCTTTTGACACATGTTATGGAGGAGTCTCCATACTATGTTTCAATCTGGATGAAATGATACCTTGGGAGCACTCATAACCCTAGTCAACTAACTGATTTTATATACTGAATGATGACTGTTTAATGAACCTAATCACTATTTATGAATAGTAATTAGAATTATTCTCTGTGTAGAGAAGACATGGCTGTGTGGGCACTGGCAACTGTGTTGAAAATAGTGTTTCAATGTATTACGAAGTATAATAATATAGCCAGCGAACACCCATAAAATCTCTCCTCTCCACCATTCTCTCTCTCTCTCTCTCTCTCTCTCTCTCTCTCTTTATGGCTGAAAATATCAACAGTAAGCCTTTGAACATTGCTGTGAATCTTGATCTCCACCCCATCCCTAGTACTGTATCTGAAATGATACCCTTGAAGACATTTATTCAGTGAATGTAGGTTTTAAAAATACTGAGTCAGCTACAAGCAAGAGGTTTGGCTTGGCCATGAATTTCATGCCCATTAAAACAACCAGTCTTCCAAAGCCAGAAAATTGCTGAGCTATACTTTTCTGGCTGTCTTGTTCATGGTACAACTTTTCTAAAGATTAACAGCCCCTTCCAACTCAGGGCTAAGTGAAGCTATGCTTCTCACAGGTACCTTAACTAATTTACAAATAAGAGATATTGAGCTAGTGAAATACAGTTCAGTCAGACATTACCCCAATAAAGAACATGAGGGTGAAAACAAGAACACTCAAGCTTCACTGTAATGAAAATTGTTGGAGGCTGCATGAAGAGTCTATATAAACATCCGAGCAAATTGATGGCAACAATAAGGAGAGTGTGGATAAATATGGTGAATATATGTAAGCACTGGGTACACAAGTACTGGTACATAAGCACTGGGTATGTAAGCAAGCAGGTAAGTGATGAAATAAATATATAATTAAATGAAATGTTAATTGAGATTTACTTGTCTTATTCTGTGTCCATTTACACAGGGGGAAATAACCTATGGTAAAGCCTCACATTTACTTCTTATTTTACAATGTTTATTATGTTTGATTAAGATTACCATCTTTTAATGTATATTTCTTAGACTATAACACATAGAGAGCAACAGTATAATATGTCACAGTGAAGACTCTCACCAGATGGCCCTGTTTGGAACCAATAATCCATGGAAGAGATAGGATATGGGCTTATGTTCATCATGGAAACAGAGAAGTTTCACAGTTGCAGTTTTGTTATAAATTAGGGAACCTGACCGAAAAAGGAAAATCTGATTCCTGAAGATATTAATGTTTGCTTTATCTATTGCTTTACATTGAAAATAATAAACTGGGGAAATATTTTTCTTCTGCTGTCTTCCCTGCTTTCCACTTTGAGACATGGAAGGCCAGCTTTCATTTCCACAGAATTTTCAAGGAATTTATTTCCAGACCATCTGCATGAGCCAATTTTCCAGTTTTGTGCATCATTCATTTCCTCATCCCTACAAACATAGGCAAAAGTAAACATTTTTGTTTCCCACTGTTTTTCAGTGCTCTCTCTCTCTCTCTCTCTCTGTGTGTGTGTGTGTATTGGGAGGATGTACAGTGACTATAGTGGTGACACAGAGCTAAATCTAAATTAAAATTGCAAATTGATTGAATTTTAATTATGAATGATTATGTCCGTTGTGGCTTTTTTCCTCTAAAACAAAAGGTCGTCGTCATCATCATCATCATCATCATCATCATCATCATCTTAATTTATACTCTTTCTCCTCAAAGCTGGGACTCAGGACAGTTTATAGATCAACATGATAAGAATATAGTTAAAAACACACAATGTTAAAAAAAAGGAATTAAACTAATAAAACAATTTTAAAATACACATAAAAGAATAAAAAGCAGTACTTTTTTGTTTATTATTGTTTTTAAAATACAGCACCCTCTTGAAAGCCCTTTCCTTCTTAAAAAGACATTTCTTTCCAATGTCTGGGATGCCAAGTTGCTCATTAAGAATAATGATGGCTGAGGAATCCATAAAATGGAGTCTGTGGACAAGAGCCATAGTACTGAGGTTCAACAAGCAGGAAACACAGGGGCATTTTATTAATACAGGGAATTGCAGTGATGTCTAGAAAAAACAGATGTTTGGGAAGTGGAGCTCCTTATAAGCTAAAAAGAATTTGCCTGTAAGGCAGAAAAATCCATATCTGAAGAAACAGCAGAGATTCACACAACAGATCTTTTTCCAGATCAGTTATCATTCTCAAAATGGAAACCAACAAACTGCACATTCTTAACTGATGTGGAATTCATATATTTAGTATTCAGTAAGAAACTACCCTTTGCCTTTTAATATGAATATCTTATTTTAAAATTTTAATTTGAGGTTGTTGGTTTTCTTAAAAAAACAAAAAACCCTGTTACATATTCTGAATATGAAAAGGAAAGCAAATATTGACTCAGAAAAATGCTTCAACATATTTAAAATCTGTTGAAAGGAAGAACAGTTTTAAATTAACTGTGTATATTCAGCTGCAACCTACACACGATAATGTGTGAAACACAAATAGAGAAAAAAATGGAAAAAGTGCTTGTTTGTTCATGGACTATGCAGGTCTATTTGCCCCCTAATTCACTGCATAGGGTTACAAAAAATCTAGACTTACTGATTCCTGTATTATTTCCATTTTGTGATTTTGCATGCAGTAAGCATAAGTAGTTTATCAAGCTAATGCATTCACCTTGCCCCCAAAATATAGTGCACTGTTTACTATTTGAGGGATCTTCATGGTTCTAGCTAGTTTGCCAGTGTAGTGTTTATATGGAAATAAGATTTTTGGAAACTATGTAGTGCTGGGAAACCAAAGTAAACAATATCTGTGATGCCAAGTGGCTCATTGAGAATGATAACTGATAATGCCATAAAAAAGAGGCCATGGACAAGACTCATAGAGATGAAGTTCAACAAGCAGGAATCACAATGGTATTGCAATAATACAGGGAATGGCAGAAAGGTGTCCAGGAAAACATAGGTCAAGCAAAGATCTTTATAAGGCAAAATGTGTGTGTGTGTGTGTGTGTGTGTGTTATACATAGCAAAACCTCACAAAACCAAAGCCACAGAAGAGAATCCAGAAGAAAGAAATTAGAGGACTCATGTCAATGAAAACAGAAGCTGCAAACTAGAAATTGCAGCTGTCATGGCTCCATGCTGTGGAATTTTGAGATTTGTAGTTTATTGTGGCACTGAGCCCTGGCAGTTAAAATAGTGTTAAATGGATTATTTCTGCACTGTGGACAGCCCCAGAGATTAGGAAGTATATAAATGAGGATCCAGTACTCTGGGAGCTAGCCACATCATGCTGCTGATGTTGCCACAAGATGGGCTGCCAACCATATTAAAACCCCTAAATTTAGTAAACAATGCTCATTTGAAGCCTCCTTGACCAGAGTTAAAAGATGAATATAGTTGACACACAGAATTTACATTCTCAGTAAGTATCAGAGAAATACACATTGACCCAAATCTATAGCTAAAGGTGTTGTGATGATTGTTCATGTATTTTATGATATATTGAACCTATGAGATGTATTGTATTCAATACCATTTTTTGAAATGTCCCTCCAGTAGGAATGCTCGTATGCATATATAATGGTTCTCAAACCCAGGGCAAAAGGACTAATTGTTGGCTTCCAGAATGCTCTGTGCTTGGCATGAGTCACTAAGATGAATCATATGCAGAGGAAGAAGGAGGATGTTATTTATGAGTCTGCTGCCTCCTCAGGTCCTCCTTGCTTCAGCACACTGCAACTCACCCTCAGTTTAGTATAACCATCGCTGGTAATTTCAGTGATGGGTAGGAATATTTTTCCCCTTTATTTTATTGGCCTACTTTATACTGCAGCTGTTAGGATGTGAAAATCGATGGAGTCAGTAAATAGGCTTCTGGAAGGCAGCTGGGGGAGAGATAAGATAAGAGATTGGTATACCCCTTGGCACCCTGTTGTGATGGAAAGTTGTCTATGGAACTGCTACCACAAGCAATGGGAGCAGGAGGGGTTGTAAAGGATTTTGTCATTGAGGTCAACCTGAGGGTTTAGTTTCTCTTATAAAGTCAAGGGATTAGGGTGGGGGGGGGACCAATTCAATTTTTGACTTCCAAAGATGATTGTCTAAGATAGCAACCAATTTGTTTGGGTTGCTTTCAGAATCTGGTGTTTATCCCAAAAGATGGCTGGGGAGTGCCACAGGGTGACACCTGCGCATCACCTGGACCCACATCAGGTTGTTGCCCTGTGTTTTGCGCAACTCCAGGCCCTTAAAATCTAAATAGGTTTTAGGTCAATAAGGTGGCCCTTGCTTTAACCCATTTATTTGTGTCTAGTCTATTATTTCATGGTTGGTCAACAAATCTTCTAGTGTCTTCCAGTTTTTTCAACTATAGCTATCATATGCTCCAGACAGCATTGCAGCATTACAGTGACAGGAATTCTCTGAAATGAAGTCCAGTATACTTGGAGGACAACAGCTTACTTACCCTACAAGTGCTAATCTTGTAGTCATTTTGTTGTTTGGATTTCAGTTGATGTGATTTAGAGACGTACAAACTATATATATTTTTCTCCAAGTGAATTTATGGTGAGTTGGTTCAGACTAAATGAGCTGAATTAAATGTCAGGGATGATGGGAGTTGTAGCTCTTCACCTCTGGCTCGAACTCACCACCTTGTTACGCACCGGCGCTGACCAGTTTTGGTCAGTGGTTAAAGCTTTGCTCTAAAGCAGCAGAGTTACAGAGAATAGGCTGAAGACCCTGACAAACTCTCCAAGCCTTCTCACTCTTGCTTCCACAGAAGTCTTCACACTTCTTCAGGATCCAGCTGGCTCTTGTATCTTCACCCAAGACACCAGACGACTCAGTAGTCTTATATAAAAGATCTACTTTATTCTACTATATACAGCTCCAAAACTATCCAACACTACTCCTCCACAACTACTACCCACAAAATACATTGGGATTCATAGCCATTATTATAGTCCTTGGAAAACATCACCCACTCTTGTCAGTTTCCACCCAGTGGGCGTGTACAACCATTCTCATTGGTTCTCTTGTTTCATCCCACAATTAATGATTTCATCATCTTAACCTTGTCCACTTAACAATTCTCAGGTGTGTTCAACCATCCACCTTGCATCCCTGTCCTTGGCATCCAGGACCTGCCAATTACCTTACCTTCTACACCCGTGTGGCCTCCAACCGCTTCCGCTGAGTCATCCTGACTCTCACATACATGTTTTATTTCAGTCACTGTATATCCCATGTTGCTTTTTCCCTAACATTAAAAACAGTGGAAAATTTGCATTTCTTTTATTTCAATAAGAACTAACAGTTCAACTCTATAAATTTCCACTTTGCAGAACTGAGTTAAGTCACATTCAAGGCAAGTGGATACAAGTAACTTATTCTTGATCCAAACTCTACATCCATAGTAAGTTAAACACAAATAATTTATTCTATATCTGAACCATCATTGCCATCATTATTGTTATCACCATCACCTATATTCTACTTTTTCCATAAATGAAGAAACAAGATTTAGGTGGGATACAGACCGCTGCTTTGCGGCGGTCTCCCGCTGGCGCCATTTGCTCCGTGCGGGAGCCGCAGCAGCCAAACCGCGCGGCTCCCGCACGGAGCAAAAAAGAAGCTCCATTTCGGAGCTTCTTTTTGCGGCACATTTATGACGTTGCGAGGCGCCGCTGGCGCATTCGCGACGTCATAGGCGCCGTGACACGTCTGGACGCTATTCGTCCAGTACGTAAACATGGCGGCCCCCATGTGGAAGGGGCGCCGCCATGTTGTACGTATTCTATACGTACGTATATTCTATATGTACTAGGGTTAGGGGTGTGTGGAAGCACCGCCCCTTCCTAATCCTAGTACGTATAGAAGACGTACTATATGGCAGTTTGTATCTCACCATTGTACAGAAATTGAGCCATTACATGGCTTTGCAAGCTCTTATTTACTACATTTCTTCCACAATTTTCATGTGTCATATAAAAATACTATAATAATTTTGTAACCTCTGATGTCGCAATTAAAGTGATATGGATCAAATTCTGTAAAACTGAACCTGCAATATAAGATTTACATTGCCACATGCAAATAAGACTTTTCTTCCAGCATTTGGCCAATATGTGTCTGGAGGAAGAACATTTTCAACCGAGAAATGAGTGTATGCCCTCTATGTTAGGGATGAATGGCAATTTAATACATAAGCCTATTGCACAATGAAAAAAACAACTTTTATTTGTAATATTGGGGGGAGGGGAAACTTGTTGCTCAAATGTACTATATACAAGAAGGGGTTTTTTTTAATGAAGAGAAAACATGTATTAAGATCCCTGAGGATGTAATGGCAGAATAAACTATAACAGTCTTGGATAGAAAAGCCTATTAGGCAGATGGTATCATGCATGGGGAAAAAAAGATCAAGCTGAGAGAAAGAAGACCAAATCTGCTTATTGTGATAATTAGAAAAGAAAGAGCCCCAAAGGATTAGGAAGACAGTGAAATGCAACATCACAGCTAGTGTGCATGATAATATGAATCTGAGAGAAGGTCAGATTACCATAGCATGGATGGAGGCATATGAAAATGAATTATCAGAACTTAGAATGAGCGTGGTGTCACACTGCAGGACTTCGACTTCCTCAATTTGCTCTCTGTATATCTGATCAATAGGATTCATGATTGGTGGTTTTTCTATTTCCAGTGATAGACTGGTATGCATGTACAATAAACATAGTGAAATAACACATCAAGATAGTATATCCAAGAACAAATAAATATGCAGATATTTCTTCTGAAAATATATCATTATTGCAGGATATAGAGAAGTAATAGTGCCATTGTATTCTGCTCTGGTCAGGCCCCACCTGGAATATTGTGTCCAGTTCTGGGCACCACAATTCAAAAAGGACATTGAGAAACTGGAGCGTGTCCAAAGGAGGGCGACTAAAATGGTGAAAGGTCTGGAAACCTTGCCCTATGAGGAATGACTCAGGGAGCTGGGGATGTTTAGCCTGGAGAAGAGAAGGTTAAGAGGCGATATGATAGCCCTGTTTAAATATTTGAAAGGATGTCATATTGAGGAGGGAGCAAGCTTGTTTTCTGCTGCTCCAGAGAACAGGACCCGGAACAATGGATGCAAGCTACAGGAAAAGAGATTCCACCTCAACATTAGGAAGAACTTCCTGACAGTAAGGGCTGTTCGACAGTGGAACACACTCCCTCGGAGTGTAGTGGAGTCTCCTTCCTTGGAGGTCTTTAAGCAGAGGCTAGATGGCCATCTATTGGGGATGCTTTGATTGGATTTCTTGCATGGCAGGGGGTTGGACTGGATGGCCCCTGTGGTCTCTTCCAACTCCATGATTCTATGATTCTAGGAAAAAAGGCTACTGTCAGAACAGAACATGGAAAAACAGAATGGTTCCCCATTGGCAAAGGGGTCAGACAAGGCTGCATCTTTTCACCCTATCTGTTTCTTTTAATATGCAGAACATATAAGAAAAGCAGGCTTTGACACAGAAGAAAGAGCAGGGAAAACAGGAGGAAAAAATATCAACAATCTAAGATATGCAGATGACACCATAATACTAGCAGAAAATCTCACAGACCTAGAGTACTCACTAAGGAAGATCAAAGAAGAAAGTGCAAAGGCAGGCTTAATATTGAACATAAAGAAAACAAAAATAATGACCACTGAAGACCTTCACAAGTTCAACCTAGACAATGAAGAAACATAAATAATAAAAGAATTCCTTTACCTGGGATCAAACATTGATAGAAATGGGGACTGCAGTTAGGAAATCAGAAGAAGATTAAGATGGGGAGGGTGGCTGTGAAAGAACTACAAAGGATTCTAAAATGCAAAGATATATAACTGAGCACAAAAATTAGAATCATACAAGCCATTGTATTCCCTATTACCATGTATGGATGTGAGAACTGGACAGTTAAGAAAGATGATAGGAAGAAAATTAATTCATTTGAGATGTGGTGCTGGAGAAGAGTGCTGAGGATCCTGTGCACAGCCAAAATGACAAACAAATGGGTGCTAGAGCAGATCAAGCCGAAAATCTCCCTGTAAGCCAAGGTAACCAAACTGAGGCTGGCATGCTTTGGGCACATCATGAGAAGGAAGGACTCATTGGAAAAGACTATAACGCTGGGAAAGGTGGAGGGAAGTAGGAAGAAAGGAAGGCCGCATGCTAGATGATGATGATGATGATGATGATGATGATGATGATGATGACGATGATTAAACTTTATTTATAAAGCACTGTAGGTTTATTTATAAAGTACTGTGAGTTTAGATGGATGGAATCTATTAAGGAGGTAATTGTATGGGGTTGCAGGAATTAATCAGAGCAGTTGAGGACAGAGGATCTTGAAAATGTCTTATCCATAAGGTCACCATGAGTTGAGATCTACTCGAGGGCAATTAACAACAAGGCAACAGGAAGAACTATTACAATAGTGTAAAACACAATCTGTTATGAAAAGGCAAGTACACAAGAGAGAAAATGTGTATTCCTCATTTTCTAAGCACTGCTAAACAAGCAAGAATGTTATTTTTAGATACACCAAATAAGTTCTCCTTCTTGTCATGTAGTACTATCCCTAGGGAAACTAGAGGCAAACTTTCCTTGTCCATGGCCTCCAATCAGAACAAGACTGCCTATAAGACTCTCTACTCATCAGCCTCCAAGAAGGATGAAATCAGATATGAATAGTGTTAGCTGGGTCCTTTCCACTAACCTTTTCCTTTTGGTGTCACCTTGTCTCTATTTGGACCCCATCCTTCCCCTGTAGCAGGATATAATACATAGACCTGGGTTGATCATGCAGTCCAACTCTCAGACCATCAAACCTTTTGGCTAGGTGCCCCAAAACTAAGAGAAATAATATGTGTCTTGAGATGAACATCAAAACAGACTCTTCTATGTAATTTTAAAAAAAAATAAGCATAAAATTGGATCTGCCTCATGGTGGAGAGCGAAGTTAGACCTAGGCTCCTATCTGCCCAACACCCCCAGCATACCTACGTGAAATAGGAGTGGGAGGTTAAACTCATGCAACCTGCTCTTAACTCCAAGAAGGGCTAGACCTATTCAAATACCATCCATTTCAGCCCATATAACCCCTGGCTAAGATGGCTGGAGTACCAAGACCCTTATTCACTGTTTTACTGGGGGGAGGGGGGATATTGCAGCCACATGTAAAAAACCAATTAAAATTTCAGACCACACAGCCATAAAGGCTGTTAGAGTCATGGCCTACCCATGTGGCTGTCTATGTGCTGTGTGGAAAGGGGGGGGGGAATAACTGCAGGCACTCTTTTCATAGGGCTTCACAGGACCCAACTAAAATAAATTTCCAGCAGCCAAAATCACAATAACACCATCCTTGTCCTATTATCTCCTACCACTACCCTGTTGTTAGTATCTCCTACCAATGTAGTAGGGAGGAAAAGGAAGAATCCACCAAGGGCCTTCCTATTGGGAGACATGCCCTGAAATTCTTCCTCTACCAGTTCTTAAATTTTATTTTTCAAACAAAGCCTCTGAACCGCACTGCACCATCAAGCTGTCACAGTACAAATCTTCTAGACCTCTGTTTCTTGCATCCTAGTGCCAGTGCTTAGTCACTCACCAAATAAACCAAACCACAAGGGGCAGTGAAGGTGAGACAGGCTTATACAACACCCTCCTTATCCCTGATGTCCCTGCACCCTAGCCTTCTTAGTCCTGGAATCTGTTCTCGGGGTTAGCAAAGACAGACTCTCCATGAAGTTAGGCAGCACAACGCAAGTATGGGGCTGAATTATGTTTATTCATGGTATGGGACTTACAGATAATTAATACAGAAAGAAACACTTGTACAGATTGTTCTATACTCCCAATGCATACTTCAGCATGTGGGCTTTCCCATAGGAAAAAGGTTGACATACAGTATCAATCTTAAAACATGATAAGAAACTACTCAGAAATTATTTTGAATATGTGACAACCCATAAACTGCCATATTCTGTGGTGTTTTTACAGCACTGCCTTGTTTCATGTTTGGACTTATATAGGCTGTAAGATATGTAATTTGCATTATAACAAGAACCCTAAAGAATAAAAGAGAGCACGTACCCCATGCAATGGCAGCTCTGATGATAGCATTCATATATTTTTGTTTTCACTAATTCACACAAGATGTTTGTGTAAAATTCCTGAAAACTTTAAGACTATTTCTTGGTGGGCATGAATCATTTCACTGGATTTGTAAGTGTATAAAACTATGCATAAGTACCCATTACATCTCATTCCTCAAGCACTCCCAAGTAATAATTAGAATTCCCTTCTGTGTCAGTACATGTCAGTATATTCTTGCTGTGTGCATTCTTCATGTTTCACTTGGATGATTCCAAGTTCTGTATTTCATTTGAGAAGCACTAATTTTTTCAAAAAAATTTATCATACAGTACTTATGCCTTTGACTTTCATTGCTTTTATACCTCATATGTTATTGCAGTCATAAGCGTATATATTAAAATCTTGTCAAAAGTGTCTTGGTAAACTGAGATGTTTATGTTTATTCTTTCTGATAAGAACCATCCTATGATGTCATTGACTCTCTTGCCCACAAAATGTGTTCTTGTTCCCTGCTCTTCCTTCCCCCCTTCATGTCTATCAACTTCATCTGTATTCAATTGCCTTTGCCATCCATTCATTCTCAAGAAACATATATTCAAAGAGCTCCTCAGGAAATATGTTCCTCATGTACTGTTAGTTAATATGATTTAAACCTGCACTATACAGCTGCATATGACACTCTCACAATGCATTCTCTTCCATGTTCTGCATGTCTGCATATGGACTTAGGTAGTTGTTTGTCAGCTTATGTTCCTCAGCTGATGACAGGTACACTGAAGTCTTTATGTGGTATGGCTGTGCTTTATACTGCCAAGTGAAACTTATTTTTCTTTCCAATTATCATTCATATCACCTATAACTACTTAGATGAACCATAACCTCCCTGGCCCAGTTTAAGAAGGAGCTAAAAACCTTCTTATTTTTATTAGCATTCCCGGACACTGGTCCCGGTTAGCTTTCCCCCTCTGGCAGCAGTGGTCGGCTGGCCAGAATTGGTTTTAATGTAATTTTAATGATTATTGTTGTTATTATTTATTGTGTTGTATTTGTATTTGTATTGGTATTATGTTGTGCACCGCCCTGATCATGGGAAGGGAGGTATAAAAATAAA
>NC_056524.1:53875871-53998247 GCF_019175285.1 Sceloporus undulatus | reverse complement strand
ATTATTATTATTATTATTATTATTATTATTATTATTATTATTATTATTATTTATAATTTATTAACATTTTGCTTTTTCCCTTTGATTAAAATCTAAATAAGTTTTAAACAAAATGAGTTCAGAATGCTTGTTACTCTTGCCATCTGTGACAGATGCAGCCTCCCTCCCTCAGGTAATTAGTTATTAGAATACACTAATTAATTGAACAGGTACAAATTGTGAATTTAATCATTGCTTAGTTTACAAAAATGATTTTGGTGGCAGACAGTTAAGGCAGAAAGCAGCTATACAAATCTTAACATCAATCCGGAAGCTACCTTAACAATTGTAGGGTATGTGTAATTTTAGTAAGGTTTTCTCCTATTTTCCATGATAAAACCTAAGCTTCATATTTTAATTTTCATGATTTTTGCATTACTCTACTTCCAAATCATTAATGTGCAGTACAATTCTACCCATGTCTGTTTAGAAGTAAACTCCATACTAAATCCAGGAATCAGAGCTTGAAACTCTTGTGTGAAACTGCCTTAATATCCACTAGTGAGATTTACAGTCCATGACCAACCTTCTATATTACACTGGTTTGGGATTTTGCCCCCCCCCACACACACACACATACATTGCACTATTCAGTAGCCTGGTTTTAGTGTGATTCATAACTCATTTACATCAAAGCCTACATGTGGCATGGGGACAAGATTGTACCTGCTGGCTGCATCCCAAGATCATCCATCCAAACATCCTCAGAAGATTTCAGAGCATTCATAAAAAGGATCCTACAATGATACAGCTGTAATAATGCAGACATCCATGTCACCAAAGTTTCCAGTTCAGCAGAACTCTCACATTTATGCAGATGGTATTCCTTTTCAGGTCTTTTATAAATTTTATTGGCTTAGAATAAAAAAATCCCATACATATTAAACATACATACAAAATCCTACACACATTCATACAAAGTAACAAATTAAGTATATAATGTTCAAACCTTCCCTAAAATAATCTTCTAGACTTCAGTGCTTCTGCTCTTATTTCCATCAGTTACTCTTCTTAGACCTTCTCACATTATCACATCTTCTTTCTTCACTGTCCCTTCTCTACTTAAAACCTCTTAATCTCTTCCCTTTCTCCCACTTCCCCTTTTAATCTCTTTTCTCCATATGAACACTTATCCTTCACTCCAACATGCATGCTTTCACTAGCAAACTCAGATAGTCTCTGACAACTGGTCTGGTGTTGTTCCCCTGTTTATATAATCCACTCTCATGATCCCACCTATTTTGTGATTAGCTGATGTTTCTCATAAAGTCTCCTTGAGTTTCAGACCTTCTCTGGCTGAAGGTATGTCAGCCTCCTCCTCCATGTCTCCTGTGTCTGGAAGCTCTGCTGCCGGGAGTTTTGGTTGCTGAGTCTCTTTTGAGCCCACAGTGTCTGCTGGAGCTCTCAGGGCCAGGCTCAAGTTCAAGCTGAGGCTCCAGCTCAGCTTCATAGTCCTCCCCTGTGTCCTCAGCCAGGTTGGGCATGACATCAGATCACCAACTTTGATGGGGAATGAATGGAAACCTTTGGTGACAGAAGGAAAGGAGGAAATGAGAAAAGAAAGATCAAGGAAGTGGAGAGATTGGAGCAGGTGATTCCAGTTTTAAGCACTGAGGAAGCAGGTAAATTTTTGATGAATTGTACTTTTGTTTTCAAGATATACTGAGCTGATCAAAAACATGCACAGAGACATTGCATGGAGGAAGGGAGGCAGGAATTAGAGTGGGCAATAATTAGTGGGGTGAATGACACGTGAAGAAATGAAGACTAGGATAAAATGAAGTCTGACAATGCACATTGTGAAGAAGGTAGCAGCTGACAGAACAAGGCTTGGTAATGGCTAGAATCAGAAGTGAAAGAATTTCAGAAGAAGGCCAGCCCTATCTTAGGATGTTTTAAGAATGGGATACAGTCTGCCCTCCATATCTATGGATTTGTTATCCACGGATTTAAGCATCCACATTTTGAAAACATTCAAATGAGATACATTCCAAAAAATAAAAAAATAAAAAAAAATAAAAAAAAATCAAAGCTTGATTTTAACATTTGATTTAAGGGACTCTATTTTACTACACTATTCTATTTAATGGGCCTTGAGCATCCACAGATTTTGGTATCCATGAGAGATCTTGGAACCAAACCAGTGTTTACCAAGGCCCACTGAATATTTAAATGCTGATCCACACATCTTGGATGAAGTTTGGATCAGGATGTAGATTTAACTCATATCCAAACAATGTGATTTAATTCTTAGCATTTGATGTATTGGGATAAAATGCACATTTAAATGCATAACTGGAAATAAATCACACTTAAATGTGTGTTTAAATATTTATTTTGAAATGAATATTTAAAAGCATAGATAAATGTGATATTAAAGAGAATAAAATTATGGATGAAAATATACAAAAGTGACACATTCAGGAAATTAATTCATCCATACTATTACATTTGAGGAGAGTTTGGTGGAAGAATATTCTGACCTAAAGATAGTAAAGGAGGCAATAATGAACTGTGAGGCAGGTTTCAGTAAGAGAAAGTAGCTGGTGAACTGGAAGAACTGCTAAAGGGCAGTGTGAAAAATTAAAATATCAAGACAAAAGCAGCCAATAAATGGACTGAGATTCAGAGACAAAAATTAGGTAGAGCCAGAATGGTGAAATATGTTTTGGAAAGCCAAGAACAGCTAGTCACAGGTGGATCTCACAATGGAGAAGCCATATCCTATTCTGCTTCTGGTGTATCCTGTTAGAAAGGTCAAGAAGGGTATTTGCCTAGACAATGTCCATTCATGTCTTCTTCCAAAGCCTGGAGATCTTTAATTCCACATTCAAACAAAGTGGCCTGCCACTTTAAGGGAGAGTGTGTCTTTGAGGCACCCCATGAACTGACGCCAGGGTGTTTAATCTGGGTATGACCTCATTGGCTGGACCTGGGTACGTGAACGGAGTAGACCAAGGCTATTTATGTTGTCTCTCCCATTTCTCCTGCCCTCTTTCAAATTTGCAAACCAAACACAGAGCAGAGACCAAGGAGCGGAGACTAGAGCTTGGTGTCAATTAAAATTTTTGACGGCTTTAGTCATGGCTGGGAGTTTTTAGTTTCATCCCTGTAGCTTGGTATCTGGGCTCCCTCCCTTACATGTGTGCTTTCTGATGCTGCAGGGGTCTTTAGTGTCTTTCGGCTGCCCCCCATGGGTATCCAGAGTGAGCAGGACACAGTGGCTGGAGCACTGAAATGTGACCCTGGTCACCTGGGTTCAGGTTCAGATCCCTGCTGGGCCATGTAGACCCACCAGAAGAGCTTGGGCAGGATTATACTCTGAGCCCCTCAGCAACAGGAACAGGCAGACAGCCTGGTCTCTCCAGTCCAATTGGTCCCTTCTTTTGTTTCACTGCATTGGGGTGGGATGCACCGCCAGCAGCAATTCTTGCCTTTCTCTCAATGGTCATCTTTCGGCCTCTGAGGGCGAGAGTAGGCTGGCCCAGTTCCATCAGGGGCTAGCCTAAAGAAAGAGGCTCCTCCCTCCATAACGGTCATCTTTTGGTCTCTGAGGGAGAGAGTAGGCTGGCCCAGTTCCATCAGGGGCTAGCCTGAAGAAAGAGGCTCTTCCCTCCATAACTGTCATCTTTCGGCCTCTGAGGGGTAGAGTAGGCTGGCCCAGTTCTATCAGGGGCTAGCCTGAAGAAGAAGAGCCCTCCCTCCGGTCCATCTGCCTTGGTCCAGGCCTCAGAGGGAGAGAAGAATACTGGACCTGATCCCCTCCCCCCCTCACCATTCCCTTCTCCTTTTGTGTCATGTCCTTTAGATTGTAAGCCTGAGGGCAGGGATCTGTCTGTTATCCCCTCTATTGTAAACCGCTCAGATTCCCAGTGATTGGGCGGTATATAAATAAAACCTATTATTATTATTATTATTATTATTATTTTGCTTCCTTTTGACGCCTTTGCTTTTCATGCTTGGGCATGTTTTTTGTTTAAATTTAGATTGGCAGGCAGCCGTTAGATGACATTTTCATTGTGGCTGTCATTTTATTTTTGTGTCCTTTGCTATAAGCTACCAGGAGGTTTTGGAAACTAAGCAGGGTCAGGTTTGGGATTGGATGTGTGATCGCCAAACAGGAAGTTTAACTGTGAACACAGAACTTTCACCATCCTCTATGACCACAGCCTGCCTCCCCTTCTAGTAACTGCTATCACTGCATATCTGGCCATTCCAGAGGGGGACCTAGACGTGATATTGGGTGAACACCTCACCCCTCCCACCATAGAAAAATTTCTAAAAAGTGAATTTGTGTATATTTTTTCACTATTGTATAGGGAAGCTAAAAAGAAAGACTGGGAAAACATGGATGAAAAAGATAGAGATAAAGTCCAGAAAAGGAAAGTTGGTAAGAACTGGTGCTACTGGCTTTCCAGCATGTTTATTTATGTGGAGGTCATTGTGCCGATTCAGCCTGCCAGAGCTTACCCTCTGATTCGTTATATGGATATCATGCACAGAGAGTTTACGCAGATTTTGCAGGCTCTGCATGTCTCCAGTATGACAAAGCATTCAGAATGAAGGTTGCTAACCCCCCATCCCTTCATTGGGATCAAGTGCACTCCCAACTGTGCACTTGATGACTCCAGCCCGGCCTCTTCTGGGTGAAAGGTCTCATAGTGGACACATGGTACAGAAATCCCAGTCATCTTCAACATCAAAGAGCCAGTTGGCTTCTACAGACCAATCTAACATTTGTTGGGATTTCGGTGTTCAAGGGACCTGCAATAGATGCCTGTGTACATTTCCCCATGAGTGCTTTATTTGCAAAGGATCACATTCATTTCACCATTGCCCAAAGGCCAGTCTCAGCTAGTTTTAGGGACTCCACCAACAAAAAGGGAACACAACCTCCCACTAGTCCTACAAAAGGGACCCATCCCCATTAAATTTGACTATTTGACTAAACTCTTGTTTATTTATCCAAATAGAAAGGTGGCTTCTTATTTGTTTGATGGTTTTGAGGACGGTTTTTGTATCCCTTTTGGGGGCAATGAACCCCCAATTTTTCTAAAAACTTGCATTTTGTTCATGGTTCAGAGGGTACAATGTGGGCAAAAATTCAAAAGGAAGTGGCTGATGGCCAGGTGTTTAGCCCATTGATATCCCCCCATCCAAATTTTAGAATTTCACCTTTGGGGATTGTCTCCAACAAAACACCAGGAGAATTTAGATTGATACATGATTTATCCTTCCCTCATGGGGGATCGGTGAATGACTACATACCCAAGGAACTCTGTACAGTCAAGTATACTTCCTTTGATTCTGCAGTGGAGCTAGTCTTTAGAAAGAGGTTGGCCATGGAGCTGGGAAAATGCAATATTAAACCAGTGTTTAGGTTGTGACTTCCTAGGTTTTTCCTTTGAAGGGAAATGCCACATGGACAGAGCCCTTCTCATGGGCTGCTCTCTTTCTTGCTCGGACTTCAAAACATTTAGTACTTTTTTAGAGTGGGCTATTAAGCTACAGTCCCAGCTACACAGCGTGGTCCATTATTCGGACGAATTCTTGTTTGTGGGCCAGGCCAGAATGGATCAATGCAGCAATTTACCTTGCTTACAGTTAATTTGGGAATCCCCCTGGCCCATGAAAAAATTGAAGACCCCACTACTTGTTTAACATTTTGGGCATAGAAATCAACACGATTTATCAGTGCTCTAGGCTTCCTATGGAGAAGCTAATTCAGGGTATTTGAAGTTTTCGAGAGGTGGAAACCCACCCTTAAGGAATTTCAGCAACTAATCAGATGTCTGAATTTTGCTTGCAGAGTTGTTGCCCCAGGCAGGGCTTTCCTAAGGCACCTGTGCGCTGCTACATTGGGCATTCAGCAGCCACATCACAGGATTAGAATTACTGCTTATATCAAAGATGATCTGCATGTGTGTCTGGCCTTCCTGGATTCCTTTAACTGTGTCTCTTTTTGGCACAGGACGTTGCATTTGCATCCAGCTTTACAAGTGGCATCTGATGCAGTAGGCTCATTAGGTTTTGGCGTATATGTTAATGGGCAGTGGTGAAAAGAACTTGGTCTAACCGCTGACCTAATCTTTTAAGAGTTTTTCCCATTGTTGTGGCAATACACATTTGGGCATATCAGTTTTCTAACTCACGTGTCCATTTCTGGTGCAACACCTTAGCAATAGTTCAAGTAAATTAAGCACATGATTTCCAAGTCACCCCGCATAATACAGCTAGTTAGTGTTTTTGTTCTGAAATGTCTGGCCCATAATATCTTCTTTACTGCATTCCATGTCCCTGAACATTGTTGATGCCCTTTCCTGCCAACAGATGGGTAGTTTCCAACAGCTGGTGCTGGGAGCAGATCTCAAGCTGGTTGTGATACTGGACCATCTTTGGAATCTTGGAGGGGTGAGGTGGAAAAAGCCATAGACACATCACTGTCTTAATATTCCATTTAACTATAATAATAATAAAATGTATTTAATTTATTTTTAAAAAAATCTAATTATAAGAAGGTCTGTCAGATTTTTGAGCAGTTTTGGCATGACAATGGTCTTGGCCTATCCCAGTTGAACATTGTTGGCAATTCTGTGTATATTTATACCACAAGGCCTCACACCACATTCCATTCTTAATAAGCTGTCTGCCTTAGCTTTTGCAGCAAAGTTGCAAATTCTGGCAGATACTACAGGTTAATTTAGAATTCAGAAAACACTCCACATATGGGCTAAAATGTGGGGGTATGTGTCTGTTAAATGCATGCCCATTACACCTGAAATACTTAAAGGTTTGAAAGAAAAATGGGGCTTATTTTGTTTTTCACATTTTGAGGCCATTTTATTCATGCCGCTGCTCTGACTGCCATTTTGGGGGGCTTTGCGCATTAGTGAATTGGTTTTAGCTTCAAAAAATTATCAATCCAACAGGGCATTGTTATCCAACGATTTGATACCGTCAAGCCAGTCAGTTATACTTCAGATTACAAACCAAAAAGGAAAGGCAGCACTGTTTTACTGGGTCCATGTGCAACTGTAGATTTTTGTCCATTTTGTGCCCTGATTGAGTATACTGTTTTGAGGGGTGGGACGCCTGGCCCCCCCTTTCTACCATGATAACCTCACTCACCTGACAAAATTTTAATTTTGGTCTGTGGTGTCCAAAGCTTTGGCCAACCTTGGACTCAAGGGGATTCAATTTGGGACTTATTCTTTTTGCATCAATGCTGTATCAACAGCTGCGGCCATGGGGTTTGATCCACCTACGATTCAGCATATCGGTCACTGGAAGTCATTTGCCTAATTGGTATGTTCAGAAAATTCAAGTTTAATATGTTCCTTTAATACTTGTTCTTGCCAGTTTTCAGATTTTGTTCCACAAGGGCATGGGTCCTGATCTGCAGCCACAGTATGATTTACAGGGTGGCATGTCAAGCTCGTTCCAGCCATTTCAGGCCACACCTCTGCCTGGGTGATATTGTTATGATTGAGTGGTTGGGCAAGCAACAACAATAATAATAATAATAATAATAATAATAATAATAATAATAATAAGTTTTATTTATATTTTCTTGCTTCTCACGATGGATCAAAGCAGGATTACAATCAGAACATATAATACAACAATACAGATACAAATGCAATTACAAATATTTCCAATAACAGATATTAAAAACAGAGTATAAAAAATGTTCTATCTAAAAACATACAATATGCCGATTCTAGCTAACATCCTGAGGTAGACTTCTGTTTGGGGGTGATATTCTTTACAAGGAGTTAGGGGGGTATGCTAATCAAAAGAGGTGGGTTTTCAACGCCTTCTTGAAGGCATCCAGAGTAGAGATAAGTCGGATCTCTTCCGGAAGATTATTCCAGTGCATGGGGACCATAGCCGTAAATGCTTTTTGGCGAGAAGTTGTTAATCTCATCTTGGGATGCTCAAGTAGGTACTTTCCAATTGTTCTGAGAGTGTGGGGCGGATTGTGTAGGGAGAGGCATTCCTTCAAGTAACTTGGGCCCAAGCCATGTAGGGCTTTAAAGGTAATAACCAACACTTTGTATTGAGCCTGCGCTGTAGTGGTCTGCTTCCCTTATTATTTCAGCACAATGGTCCAAAGCCTGACGTAATCCTTATACACCTGGGTGGCAATGACCTTGGCCTACTGAAAGGCAAGGCACTTATTTCACCAGCCAGAGATGGCTTTGAAGTTCTTCAAGAAAAATGGTGCAGAGTGGCCATTGTTTGGTCTGAGATTTTGCCTCATTTAGTCTGGTGTGGCGATGGTAATCCATGTAAATTGGATGTTGCTAGGAAGAGAGTCAATAGAGAGATATGCAATGCATTGCGAAGGTCTTTTGATTAAATTCATTAGTCATCCTGCAACTGTATTTCAGTGACCCAAACTTTAAAGAGCTGATGGGTCCACCTTTTGGAACAGGGTAATATTTTATTCTTGGTGGGAGATATGCAACAAGGGGTGTTAGCTGATCTGGTGGTAGAAAGGGACTAAGCATATGTTTGTCCCTTATCTGTGGCCTTAAGGAGGTTGGGGAAGATTCAGTGTACCCCTAGGCACCCCCTTGTGGTGAAAGATCTGGCTCTGGGAAGCCTTTACAGGTCAAAGGACCTGGGGATTGCTCAAGAAACAGCCATGAGGGTAGTTATGGGGGTTTTACCCTCTCTTACAAACTTGAGGGAGTTTGGAAGAGTGTCCCCCACATCCACCTCGCTATGACAGGCTGAGGGCCTGCTTTTGGATTTCCCTCAGAGTCTGGTATTTTTGCCCAATGGGAAGGCTGAAGAGGTGGTCTCAGAACGAAACCTGGCTTCAGCTGAACCCACATCAGGATTCCACCCTCAATTGATGTCTGTCAGGACTTAAAGTTAAAAGTTCTCATTAAACAGGTCTCAGACCTAATAAATGGCCCATTTTTTATACATCCAATTTACATGTCTGATCTCTTTATTTCATGGTGGAGTCTCAAATACTTGGAACCAAAAGATGTAATAGGCACATTTTTTTTCTTCGCCTCTTGATTCTCACCCTAGTTTGCAGAAATAACACATTTATATTGTTTTTTTATTGCAAAACTGGGCAATATAAAGATTTTAATGTCAGGCCCTTAGACTGGGAAAATATGGACCCAGTCTGTATAATGACTACTTCATATTTGTGTTGTAAATGTTATGAATCTTATCACTGATGTCAAATATGAATGAGTGAAGTATAATGTCACAGAAATAGCATTTTTAGTTTTGGTCTACAGAAGAATCCAGTCTTTCTTAGCCGAATGGTTTAATGAAAATACAGTACAAGTATTTCCAACTACCTCTTCATTTGTTATGTGCAGATAAGTGCAACACTTTTCCTAGCCAATATAATATAAAGCTGTTCAACTTTTAGATAAATATAAAGTCCAGTTTCTAAGTTATTTGTGTCTAGTCAGTTAGTGTATCTTCCTTTATAAAAGGACAGATAATCCATACACCACTTTGTTATTGTTTTACTTGCAAACTGTTGCCTCGCAATAAAATGAAAAGTATATAAGCTCTTGAAATTGTCTTGAAATTGTCCTTGAGAATCTGAATATGTTCTTAAATTGTATTGTTCCCCATTAATAGACAATGATACAGCTAGTCTCCAAATGTGAATAGCACATGCAAAACTGTGTAATAAATCACATTATTAGGAGACAGAGTACATAGCCAAGCATTTATTAAAGAGAGGCACCAGATTCTATTTACTTTATATTTTAAGAATTATTTTTCTGATGCTATTAGGCAGGAAAACTTTGGAGCCATTTACAGGGAGACCATTAACTTCACCAAGGTGAAATATAAAGTACTTTGGTAGATCTGTTTGGCTTGTCTCCATATGTTTGTGCATTTTTGTCCTTTGAGCTATTTTTATTCAGTTCTTCAGTTTGTCCTTTTCTCAATGAACACTTGCTAAGGGTGGGTTCAGATGAATAACTGTAGTGGGGATTAAGTGGTAAAGTCACAACAGAGTGATTTTGGGGGGAGATACTATAATCATGCACACTAATAATAATAATAATAATAATAATAATAATAATAATAATAATAATAGATTTTATTTTTATCCTGCTTTTCCGTGATGATCAAAGCGGCTTACAGATTAAAATTCAACATAAAAATACATACACATCAATAAAAACAATGTAAAAATATCATATTAAAAACTATTACACAGCCAGCTTGGTTGAATCTATCCAAAAACATTTCAAAAATTGTTACACAATAGGGAGAGAGGGCATAATATCACATCTCATGGGGGGAAAGCTTGGTGAAAGAAAAGGTCTTAAGGTTCTTTCTGAAAAGATCCAGGGAGATGGTGAACCAGAAGCTTACTGAGTGATACTGTATATATATATATTTTAAGGAAATTTGAGTTGAGGAGAAGAAAAAATGTGACCTGTAGGCCTCTAAGGAAATCTTTGAAGCTCCAAGTATATCTTTTTGAAAAATTCTGAAGGTATGCAAGAAACCATATCTTCATCAAAATACCAACAGTTTTCCCTCAAAGTCTTGGGAAGTTGCTACTGACCATTTCACCGCATTTTGCTTTCCCTCTCCTTTTTAAAGTCCCACATAGGTTTTTGTACCAAACAACTGACTCTCTAAAACTGGATCCTAGATCATCTTCTGGGACAATTTTGCCATCATCATGCATAGAGTGAATCCTTTAAGGTTGGATGAAAGGTGAGAGATGCTCTAACCATTAGATGGTAAACTCCTGAGACTGGTCTGAAAATTAGGCCAAGCTGGCAATGGGATAGACGCAAAGTGCCCCTGAACCACAGTGAAATGTTCCCCAGAGGGTTTGAAAAGGAATATTGCTTGTGGTCCCCTAAACACTGGCAGTTAATCTTCCTTCACCGCATATAACCACTTCCAATATCACCAGGCTCTGAAGAAAGATATGAAATATCTGTCCCCCTTCACTGAATCTTTGCTACACAGGCAATTAGTTTTTAAAGCCAATGAGAGTGTGTGTGTGTTAGTTATAACTTAATATATGTAAAATAATCTCCAAGTAAAATAGGTGTGGCAGGGAAGTTATGTAATAATAGATTTCATCTAGGTGAAATGCCACCAACTAGAAACCAGTGACTGGAATAATTCCTCTTTATTTCATCTCAAAATGACTCTTACTTTGAATGTCTGCAAACTCTATTTCACCATCAGACTTCACAGGGCTAGGTCAGAAGTGGCCTTCCAGATGTTAGTTGACCACAATACTAAAGCAGCCCTAACCATTATAGCCAATGGAATGCTGGCTGTTGTTCTGCAACATCTGGAGGGCTACATAGTTACCACCCCAGGTTAAACATTAACCCCGAGTCAAATAGGGTCCAAAACAGATGGATGTACCGGGGGGGGGGGCATCTCGGCAACTGCATGCTGCAGGCTCAATCTGGGTTTTTTCTGGTGCAAAAAGAAATGGCAAAATGCTTCTCCTTTTTGTGCTGAAAAAGGGCAGCTTTTGTGTGCTCCTGTGGTATGTGGTGTATGAACACAGTGCTGCCAGAACACTGCAATGCTGTCCACGATCTGGGCGGGTGATGTGACACCAGCTTGGGGGTGCTGCTGGGGTGTGCATTGTCTAAATGCCATGTCCCCATACCACCCCCAAGCTGGAAGCTGGCGTATTGTGACAGTCTGTTTGGGCCCTATATCGTTTTAAATGTACAGGGTTTGTTGGTCACCACTTATGTATGACTTGTTGATTTCAGTGGATCTAATCTAGTTGGAATTAAAACACTGGATCTAATTTATAGGTCTCAAGGCAGGAAGTACAGAGTTGGCAACTCACCCTCACCATTACTGTGAACAACAGAAAAGTTGCCAATTAAAAAAATGAGAAAAGAAATTTAAGTGTAATGTTACTGTAAAGAAGA
Source organism: Sceloporus undulatus (assembly GCF_019175285.1). Lineage (NCBI taxonomy): Eukaryota > Metazoa > Chordata > Lepidosauria > Squamata > Phrynosomatidae > Sceloporus > Sceloporus undulatus. The sequence goes on along the minus strand of NC_056524.1, from coordinate 53,986,287 downwards.
GGTTCTAGTGTGGTTTTTGCTGCTTCTTTTAACAGCCCTGAAGTCAGCTCTGACACATGGTGACCTTGTGATAAAACATCTCTAAGCCCCCCCCCCCATGCTCCACTACTCTGCTTAGATCCTGCAAATTCAGTCAGACTGAGTCTATCCATCTCTCATGTGGTCTTCCTCTCTTTCTACCTTCTACCTTCTCTTGCATTTTTGCCTTTACTAGGAGTCAAACAGGCTGGCAGCTTGGAGTGGCCTCTGGACACTCCAGCACCAGTTGCTTCCCATTCAGTGTGGGACTGCAGTGACCCGATACTGCAGTCCCAAGACAGGCTGCCGCCACAGTTCACAACAGACTGCCAGCAAGGAGTACTTTTTTGCACTTCTTTTGCAGCTGTATTAGGGCCATCTTAGGTGGTCAGGGCATAGCTTCGGCCCAATCTGGGGACATAAATCACCATGCCCTCAGATAAACCCGAAGGCAGCACTTTTGGCCTGTCTGTTTTGGGGACTTAGTCTGTCATGCCTTATCATGCTGTGGCCAAAATACGGCTGGCTTAGTTTCATCATCTTGGCTTCTAGGGAAAGTTCAGTCTTGATCTGTTCTAGGACCCATTTGTTTGCCTTTTTGGCTGCCCATGATATCATCAGCATTCTTCTCCAGCACCACATCTCAAAAGAGTTTATTTTCTTTCTGGCAGCTTTCTTCACTTTCCAGCTCTCACATCTGTACATTGTGATGGGGAATAATGGCTTGGATTATTCTTACTTTAGTGCTCAGATGTATGTGTTTACACTTTAAGATCTTGTCAAGTTCTTTCATGGCTGCCTATCCCATTCTTATCTTCTTATTTCTTGACTGCAGTCTCTGTTCGATGTTTGATCCAAGGTACTGGAAATATTTAACTATTTCAGTTTCCTCATTATCTAGGTTGAATTTATGTAGATTCTCCATGGTCATTATTTTTGTTTTCTTTATGTTCAGCAATAGTCCTTCCTTTGCACTTTCTTCTTTGATTTTCCTTAGTAATTGTTCCAAGTCTATGATATTTTCCACTGATAATATAGTGTCATTGGCATATCTTACATTGTTGATGTTCCTTTGATCTATCTTCACTCCTCCTTCTTCTGGGTCTAAGCCTGTTCTTTGTATATTTTGTGCATACAAGTTGAAAAGATATAAGGTGATAGAATGCATCCTTGTCTGACCTCTTTGCCAATTGAGAACCATTCTGTTTCTCCATTTTCTGTTCTAATAGCAGCATCTTATCCTAAGTATAGATTTCTCATCAGGACTAAGAAATGTAGTGACACTCTCATGTCTTTAAGAGCATTCCATAGCTTTTCATGATCTATGCTGTCAAAGACCTTGCTACAACCTATAAAGCACATGCTGATTTTCTTCTGGAATTCCTTTGTGCACTCCATTAACCATCATATTTTTGAAATTTGGCTCCTAGTGCCTCTTCCTTTTCTGAACCCCACGTGCATTTCTGGGATTTCTCTCTTCAAATATGTTTGGAACCTATGCTGCAGAATTTTGATCATAGTTTTGCTTGTGTGAGAATTTAATGCTATGATCCTATAGTTACTGCTTTTTTTGTGTTTCCTTTTTTGTGGATTGGGATGTATGTTGATCATTTCCAGTCTGTTGGCCACTATTTTGTTTTCCATATTTATAGGCATATTTTAGTTATCAGTAGAGTTTATTCTGTCTGTGTGGATTGTAGTAATTCTACTGGAATATCATATATTGTTGGTGATTTACTCTTCCCACTATCTTATTGCAGTTTCCACCTCACTCTCCTGGATTTGGGGTTTCATGTGGTTCTTCATTTCATGTGTCATTCATTTTTTCTTCTCTTTTACATAATTCTTCTGTGTATTGCTTCCATCATGCTGACAACTAAAGATCATGTCTACTTTAGAAAAGCTGATACTGTATAAACCCTTATGTGTTCTACTTCCTCTGATACACATAGACTAATAATGGTTGTAAATAGGTAGAACATATGCAAAAGTGTGGGAGGTAGTGGTTTTTCATAGGCATTTCTACTGGATGGATATAAAGTTTTACAACAAGAAATGTAACTACTTGAAAATTTAGCATAGCAGTAATCTGATTGCACAGAATAAAGATGCACATACAACCAGGAGGTACAGAGATAAAAGACATTAGCTTTTATATATTGATTTGGAGGACCTAGGTTTTTTTTGGTCAATAGAACTGTAGTGTTAGAGTAATATACAAAATTACTGCATCGAAATGGGTGGATCTTCATCTCTCCTTGTGACCTAGTACACACTTAAATATCTTGCATATTTTGGCTTCTTTCTTCAGAGAGACTTAATTTATAGCTTCAGTTTATATGAAATAGCAACTGTGGGTGCTAAATGAGGGTGGACCAAAGAACTGTTATATTTATACACTTTTTATTATGAGTGTCTCTATTGATTCTATTTTTATTTGTGACATTGTGTCCAAGGTTTAATTTTTATTAGTTTTGAGCTCAAAACATGACATGATTGATAGATTCATGGAAAACATATTCCCTTTGCTAGCACTTGCCTTCAGCAATCTTCCCTGTAGTTTCAGCTTATCAAAAACATGCCCAAAGATAATCCTTTTACTAGGAGAGAATAGCTGCTGCAGTCTAGTGATATGACCATTTGTATACTGTTCAAATCACACACAAGATACTACAGCACAATTGTAACACCTGAAGGTTTGCAAAATTTTGAATGATGAAAAAATGAATCCAGAGAAAGTACAGTTGTCCCTCCATATTCGCTAGGGTTAGGGGAACAAGACCCCCGTAAATATGGAAAAACCGCAAATAACAAAAACACTGGTTTTACCTGAGAGCAAGCCTCTCTAGGAATCTCTAGGTCCTCCAGTGCAACTCTGTGGTCAATGTCCAACAGACACTGACCATAGAATGGCACTGGAGTACCTACAAATGGTCTTCAGTGCAACTATTAGTTAAAGTTGATCACAGAGTTGCACTGGAGGACCTAGACAGTCCTAGAGTGAACATATTAATGAAATCCATGAATAATCAAATCCGCAAATATCAAATCCGCAAATATGGAGGGATGACTGTACATTTATAGGGGCAGTCAATGGTTCCTGTATTAGTGAGGTGGTGAATCTGCTCAGAATTAGTCCAAACTTTAAAGGAGCTATTCAAAGTACTGAACTAAATTGGGGAATAGGTATCAATTCATTACCTCTTTGATACTGGAGCCACCAATCACCCTATAAACTCTTTTTTAAAAAGTTTATAAAATTTAAGGTAGAATTTCTCTTACCATTTCAGGATTAATAAATATGCTGTTATTCTCTTCTTTGATACCTAACATTTCAGAAACTTTCTGCAGTGTTGAAAGTAGGGTTAAGCTACACGTTCAGCTTGGGAAACAAAAGGGGATACTTTTCTTTAGGAAATGAACTAGAGCTAATTTTCCAACATTAGTTTTCTGCAAATTAACATAACTTTCTTTTTTTTATTATTATTCTTTATTAGATTTTAAGATGTAAAATAAAAGAAAAACAATATATTTCCACACGTGTAATCATTATAGTCTCATTCCCTTTATTCTTCTCCCCCCTCCTCCCTCCCCCCCTATTTTCCATGATGCTGCTGAACTCTTAACTATTCTTATGAATTCCCCATGTAGTCTCTCAAATATCTCTTTACCTTATATTAATCCTGACTCTATTGCTTCGTTACTAAAACTGTATATCTTCTTCATCCTCTTCTATCTTATGCCACCAAACCAAGTCTTATCTCCTCACCCTTCATCTATTAGTTACTGTATTAACTATTTACTCATTATTGTCTATCTATTTCACTTAATCATTTTCCCCCTTTTGTCTGATTGATATATTTGCAGCATTCTTTTCCATGCATCATTTTCTTCTTCATCTTTCCCATTTAAAGCTAATGTTAATTTATCCATTTCCCACATATCTAAACTCTTTTCCAACCACATCTCTACATCAGGTATGTCTCTGCTTTTCCACTGCTTTCCTAGTACTATTCTTGTTGCTGTAACCAAATAAAGTATTGTCTTCTTCTCTTTCCTTAACTCTTTACTTTCGATTATATTCAGCAGGCACATTTCTGGGAGTAATGGGAATTTTTTTGGGGTTATTTTCATTATCGTCTCATGTATTTTAATCCAAATTTTTTTTACTATTGGACATGTCCACCACATATGGTAAAAACTCCCTTTACCTTTTCCACATTTCCAGCACAGCCCTGTATCCTTTTTATATATCTTTGCTAATCTACTTGGAGTGAGATACCATCTATGTAGCATTTTATAAAAATTCTCTTTAATATCTACACATAATGTAAACTTCAGATCCTTCCCCCACGCTTTTTCCCAACTTTCTAATTGAATACTATGACCTATATTTTGTGCCCATTTTATCATACCTTGTTTTATACAATTCTGCTCTAGTTCCAATTTTAAAAAGGTCTTATAGAATTTAGCTATCTTTTTCCCTTTCCCATCTTCCAGTATAATGTCCAATTCTGTTTTTTTTTTCCGTTATGCCATATTGATTCATATCTATTCGATATCTTTCCTTTAGTTGGTAGTAAAGGAACCACGATATATTATATCCCTCCAAATTTAACATTTCCCTTGTTTTCATAGCTTTTTTTGCTTCCTTCCCTTTCAACAAGTCTTTATATCTTAACCAAGCTTTACCCTCTATTTTACCTCTTTGTAAAAGTGCTTCATGAGGCGAGACCCAGTCCGGAAGTTGCCTATATATTTTCTCTTTATACATTTCCCAAACTCTCCATAATGCTCTTCTTATAATGTGATCTTTGAATTCTTTATTTAGTTCTACCTTTCCTAACCACATATAACCATGCCATCCATATCTTAAATTGAATCCTTCCAAGTTTAATGTTCTTTCCTCTTTTAATTCTATCCATGCCCTTATCCATTCCATACAACAAGCGTAAAAGTATATTTTAAAGTCTGGTAGTCCTAATCCTCCTCTTTCTTTAGCGTCCGTTAGTGTTTGCCACTTGATTCTAGCTTTCCTCCCTGCCCAAATGAATTTCCTTAAATCCTTTTCCCACTCATTAAATATTTTATTATTAACTATAATTGGTAAATTTTGGAATAAAAACAACACTTTGGGTAGTACACACATCTTAACAATTGCTATTCGTCCTAATAGAGATAATTGTAATTTTGACCATTTTTCCAAGTTCTTCTTTATTTCCTGCCAATTTGTTCTGTAATTATTATCAAATAGTTCATTATTTTTTTTTGTGATTTGAATTCCCAAATATCTAACCTTTTTTTGTATTTGTATCCCTGCTTTTTCCTGTAGTTCCTTTTGTTTGCTTTCCTTGATATTGAATGCCATTATTGCTGACTTCCCCTTATTAATTTTAAATCCTGCTAGATTACCAAATTCATTTATTATCTCCAATATTTTACTAATATTTACAATTGGGTCTTCTACTATTACCATTACATCGTCTGCAAACGCTCGAATTTTTATTTCTTCTCCCTTAATCCTGGTCCCTTGTATCTTTCTTTCCTGTCTTATCCTGTTGCATAATATTTCCAAACACATTATAAATAAAAGAGGGGAAAGTGGACAACCTTGTCTGGTACCTTTACTTATTGAAAATTCCTTAGTTTTAACATTGTTTATTATAAGTTTCGCTTTTTGTTCTTTATATATCTCTTCTATCCATGACTGCAAGTTATTTCCAAAATCTAATTTTTTTTGAATATTTTTGTTAGGAATGTCCAATTCAAATTATCAAAGGCTTTTTCCGCATCTATGAATATCATTGCTGCTTCCCTATCTGGTTTTTTTTCATAATATTCTATCAAGTTTAATATTATCCTAATATTTTGTTTTGCTTGTCTGTTTGGTAGGAAACCGCATTGATCCTCTTTTATCCAATTACTCAAGATTTTTTTAATTCTTTCTGCCAAAATATTTGTAAATATTTTATAATCTACATTAAGAAGTGATATTGGTCTATAATTCTGGGTATATCTTTGATCCTTATCTTCTTTGGGAATTAGAGTTATATTTGCCTCTTTCCACGAATTAGGCACTCCCTCTACCAAGATTTTATTAAACACTCTTTCCATTGGTCCTATCAATTCCTCTTCAATTAACATAACTTTCATTGGTTTGATGAATGTTTAGCTGCAGGACATATTTCATTTATTATGTAGTGTTGTTTTGGATATGGGTAAGATTAATTAATGCCTATGGACACTGAGGATTTTAAAATGATAGTGTACACTTGTCATTCTTTTACTTCACACTTTGAAAGTTTCTAGAATTTTTAAAAACACTAACTGAAGTAACATTTTAGAAAATAGCTGCAAAACTAGCAGGAGTCAAGCTGAGTCATGGTTAAAGAAAATCCACTAAAATCAGTGGGTCTTAAGTTAATAACCACTAAATGAAGTCCTGTTGGTTTTAGTGGGAATACTATAACTAAAGACTATTTCATGCTAAGCAATTATAGCACTATATTCCACTTTATCTGCCATAGCAATGTCCTAGGCAATCTCTGCAAAGAAGCTCTTGTATTTTGTAGTTTGGTGAGACATTAGAGTTCTCTAAATGCCCTTTCCTAAACTGTTAATCCCAAGATTCTATAGGATAGAACCATGGTAATTAAAGTGAAATAAAGGGCTACAGTTGTGGAATATAAAAGGCCCTAGGTGTAATCAATATGGTGAAATAAATGTGCTTTTGTTGAAATTATCAGGTAAAATATCTAACTTCATTAAGCAGATGAACTATCTCTGACTTTATTTATTGGGTATTTTTGTCTCAGCACAGAATATAAATGTAAAAACAGGAATATAATATATATTATATATAATATATATATAGATATATTCCCTTGACATCACTGTATGAATGGATGGAACCAGTGTGTGTGTGTGTAGTTCCATTCTGTGTTATAAAGTTTGATTGTCAAAGGGAAGAATATAATGTCCACAAATGGTGGAAGAATTCTTTTCACTTGAAAAAGGGGTACATTTGTTGATTGGTGTTTGGGATTCCTTTTATGTTGCTGTCAGATCCTGGAACATGAAATGTTATTGAAAGTGTTCTTGTGGTGACTCAACAAGTGAAGGTGATAAGTGGCCTAGGAACATGGAGTGTAATCATAAAACATTTGTTACTGAATGTTTGTGACTATTGCAACTACTACAAATATTGAGCCAATTGTAGAGTTTTTTTCTAACTGATCATTGCCTTTTCTCTTGCTAAGGCAATAATTGGTCATGAAAGACCCAAACACCAGGTGCTGTCTATATGGATGGTTCATTCACACAGCTAAAAATTGAATTTGATTGCCCAAAGGCAGAAGTGGTTATTGGTGTATATGAATAGGGCCAATTCTACCATATTCATAATGCTACACTGTTATGAAGCTTTTAATACAGATGTAAAAAAAACCTGTTGATAGTCTGGCACTGCATGAAAATCATGAGAGTGGCCATTGCTTGTAACCAAGCAGCTTTGTAAATAATAGTAGCATTCAAAGAGATAGTTGTATTAGTCTGCTTTAAAATAAAAAGATATAAAGGAATTCAGTAGCACCTTTGAGACTAACTACAATAGACTCAGTCCATTCCATAATTTGCAGCAACCGAGGAAGTGAACTTTGTCCACAAAATTTATGTTAGAAATCTGTTCTTCCCAGTCAGTCTCAAATATGCTACTGGATTCTGTTATGTTTTTTTGAACATAATGATAGCAGTTTCTTTCCCACATGAGCAAAGCATCTTTTAAAACACCTTATCACCTTATCTCTTGGTAGTTTTATCAGTTTGTATGATTTTCAATATCATCTTTATGCCGGTGATATGCACTTATATTTTTCTACTCTACAACTTTCTTTGGACATTGAACAACTTGTTACATCATGTCTCTCAACTGTCTCATCATGGATGCTTCACTGGCATCTAAAACTTAACATAGCTGAAAGAGAACTACTAATCTTTCCTCCAAAACCTACTTTACAATATACATTTTTTTAATCACAGTCAATAATGTTCCCATTCATCCTATGATGGAAGCATGTAGCCTTGGCTTTACTTTTTATCCTTCTTTATCCTTCACTCCTTAGTTCATGTCTTAGTTATCTACTGCCTTAACTACTGCAGTCTTCTTTTGATGGGTCTCCCATTGTCCCACCTTAGTCCTCTGATTCCCACTCAACATTCTGCTGCTAAGATTGTCTTTTTAGCTCATTGCTTTGATCATGTCATCCCACTTCTGGCATCTCTTCACTGACTACTGATTGTATAACCGTCAATGATCTTTTCCCTGTTTGTATTACTTTATCTCTCTGTTTACTCCACTGCCCATTAAAATGAAAAAGGACACCAAGGTAGACATACTTTTTGACCTACTCAATTGTTTGATTACCAACCTTCCATGTTCTCAGTACAAATCTCTTAGAAAATACCAATATTTTGGATTTCTCAGGGTTTACTAGTAGGTGAAATTTGTCACAATATAGAATAATAGAATCATAGAGTTGGAAGAGACCACACGGGCCATCCAGTCCAACCCCCTGCCATGCAGGAAATCCAAATCAATATTCAGATAATCTTTTCAAGGCTCTTACCATACCAACCTGCGATAGGTATTAATAGTTTTTACAGTTTGTATTTTATTAACTGCATAACTTGCTTCATTTTGTATAGCTTATATTTAATGACTTTTAGATTGTATACCATTGGCAGGTTATATGCTGTTTTGATGATGCCTATAAGTTGCCATGCAAATTTATGGTGCAATATAAATAAACATTAATGAGGAGGAGGAGGAGGAGGAGGAGGAGGAGGAGGAGGAGGAGGAGATGATAAATGAAGAGCACATTATTCTCCATATATTGTAATGCAACTCCCATCATTCATCATTATTGTCTCTGTGAGTAGGGGCTGCTGGGGCCTACAGGACAACAGCACCTAGAGGATGATATGGTATCCATCTATACTTCATAATATACTACTGCTTAGATTCTTTTTTTAAAAGAATCTGTGGCAGGTTACAAACCACCATTTTGTACGTATTCACTACGTACTAGGGTTAGGAAGGGACGGTGCTTCCGCACCCCCCTAACCCTAGTACGTAGTGAATACGTACAATATGGTGGTGGCCGTTCCACACGGCCGCTGCCATATCGACGTAACGGACGTTGTGCGTCCACATGTCGTGCGGCACTTATGATGTCGCGAGTGCGCCATTGGCGCCTCGCGGCGTCATAACTGCGCCGCAGGAAGAAGCTCCATTTTGGAGCTTCTTTTTTGCTCTGTGAGGGAGTCGCGCGGTTTGGCTGCTGCAGCTCCCTTGTGGAGCAAACAGCAGCGGCGGTCTGTAACGCACCTGTAACTCCAATTTAGGAATGCACAGCTGTAAAATGTGTTCATGGTAATCCTTAAATGTCTACCCTTCATATGAACAGCAAAACATCAGCATCAAGAGCACATCAAGAAGACACCCAATCTTCACATTTGACAAATATATTTTACTGTACATCCAATAAAAAGGAAATGGAATAAAATGCCATATATGAAGCATCTCTTAGTCTCTTAGCTTACACACACACACACACACACACACACACACACTCACACTTTGTATTTTTATTGTAAATTTCTATGGAAACTCCATTGAAAGACAGCATGGCAAGGAAGGAAGGAAGGAAGGAAGGAAGGAAGGAAGGAAGGAAGGAAGGTAACAGTTTGGTTGGGGGAACCCCCCCCCCCGTAGTATTCCTTTCCTAAGAAAACTCTATGAAATTGATGGAGTCACCATAAGTCAACAGGCAACTTGAAGGCACATGCAAACACACAGTTGCCTATGTCTTGCCAGAATGTTTATCTCATTCTGCATTTGATCAAAAGAGCAGACTGAAAAGTTCTTTGTGTGGAAGGCAACATCAATCAATTTATTGTTCTTGGAACCGGTACATTCCCTGAAAATTGATTAGAGAGAATCACCAGATGTGCATCAAACCTGGCAATATAACAAGATTGTCCCTCTTTGTAGTGTATTCCTTCTTTTGGAAATGAGAAGTTTGGGGGGGCAGGGGGGGGGGGGAGGAACAAACAATTTAGAGAGAGTTAGTTAATTAGCCCAAACAGAAGAGCAAATACAACCCATTAACTTTGAGAGCTATTCAAGAGACAGATGGATCAGCAAAGCTGTTCCTTTTCCTTTGGCCTTCATTGGAAATACCAGAGAGAAAAAGTGTGCCCTTTTCCAATGTTCTATAATGCAGCGAAATATAAAAAATGAAAGAGCAGTACAAATTATGAAAAGCTGGCACTGATTCCTGAGCACTCATATTTTGTTATACGTATTCATTGCTATTATTACTATTAAAGATTTATAAATGCCAAGAGTATGCTTGACACTGGAAAACAGTGTCTTATCATGGTAGGCAGTGATGTCTCTTTATTATCAAAGGTACATGTTTTAAAATAGTTATTTTTAATTTGTACAAAGCTTTCAATTCAGTCCCAGTAAAATTTTGGACCCAACATACATTTGATCAGTTTTGCATGGAGAGGTTGGTGTAAAACAATTTTTAAATATTTTAAATATGATTTGGATGAACCAGTCAAGCTATTGCATCCACATCATGAATGATATCATCAACATTTATTCAAGCAATTCTTCGAGCAGTCTGAGAGTAAATTTGTAGAATGGTGATGAATAATTCCACTAAGGTGAATCATGGTAATTTTTCTTAACATGAACATGCCCCTTGTAGTGATCTTGCTCCCCTCTGGAGAGAATCCATTATGAGCCCTTCAAGGCTTAGGGAAATTGGTTGTAGTCACTGTTTGCACAGTGAAGTAGATAAGTCTTTGTGGAGTTCAAGTTGAAGTTAAATTGGTTTGTAACAACAAATAATTACATTACACATTTAAAATGGCAAACTAAGTCTAGTGCATTAGGCAAGCACATTCCACTTAATTTATTTGTACACAGAATTCTCACCTTTGATTTTACTGCAAAGCTGTAGCACTTTATGTACTGCTGTGTTTATACTTGAATTCTGATTAAAATGACATGAAATATTAATGGGTGGATAGGGAGAGATTAGTTCATTAACTATAAATTAAAAGTTGGCATCCATTATTTAGTATGGCAGTTCCAACTCCCAGTTGATATCATTTATGTTGCTTTAATTATTATTCCATTTCTCAAGCCATATGGCAAGGGTCAGTTGAGAAGACATGGACTTAGATGGAAGTTTTAAGATCTTAGTTTACATCATGATGAATTAGCCTACTCTGTGTGTGTGTGTGTGTGTGTGTGTGTGTGTGTGTGTGATAAAACGCTGCCTCTGCAGGTAGCAATTAAGATAATAGAATAATAGAATCTAAGAGTTGTAAGGGACCTCAAGGACCATCTAGTTCAACCTTCTGCTATGCAGGAATACACCTCTAAAGCACTCCTGAAAGATGCCCATTCAACTTCTGTTTAAAGAGCTCTAAAGATGGAGAGTCCACTAGCAAAAAACTCTAACAGTAGAGAATCTTCCCCCTAATATTTAAGTGGAATCTGCTTTCTTGTAATTTGAATCCATTGCTACCTGTCCAACTCTCTGGAACAACACAAAACAAGTCTTTTCCATCTTCTACATGACATTTCTTCAAATATTTAAAGATGGCTATCATGTCACCTCTCAGTCTTCCCTTCTCCAAGCTAAACATACCCAGCTCCATAAGTCATTCCTTGTAAGGCTTGGTTTCCAGACCTTCAATCATCTTGGTTGCTCTTCTCTGGACAATTTCCAGCTTGTTGCTATTCTTCTTGGATTGTGGAGCCCAGAACAGAACACGGTATTCTAGAAGAGGTCTGACCAAAGCAGAATGGAATGATACTACTGCTTCCTATACATCCATTGGTGTCACCAAGAAGTGCTGCCTATACTGCTGCCTATATACCCATTGGTGTCGCCAAGAAGTGCATCAACTTTTCTTTTTTTGCATACTGCATCACACTGCTGACTCATGTTTCACCTAGTAAGACCCTAGATCCTTTTTTTTTTTACATGTATTGCATTCAGTCCAAGTGTCACCTGTTCTGTATTCTACCTAGATATAGATCTTCACATTTATCTTTGCTGAAATTAATTTTGGTCCATCTGTCCAATTTGTCAAAATCATTTTGAATTCTGATCCTGTTCACTAGGGTATTAGCAAACTACCACCAATAAAACATTTGATGTCATCTGAAAATTTAATACCATGTCTTCTATTACATCATCCAACCAATTTATAAAGATGTTAAATAATACCTGGCCCAGGACAGAATCCTGAGGCACTCCACTAATCAATTCCTTCTAGGATGAAGAGAAACTATTGGTGAGCGTTCTGTGGATTTGGTCTGTCAAGGAGTTACAGACCCACCTAACTGTAACACTGTCTAACTTTTAACCAGCTTGCTTGCATGAATATCATGGAAAACCTTATCAAAAGTCTTATGCTGCATGGTGTGATCCATCTCCTGCCAAAAGTAATTCATCATAAAAATGCAGACCACAGTACAAGTAATCAAATCTTTCTTGATGACAACATCTGTGGAGGTATTTGTCCACTTCTAGTACTCTTTTATCTCTTCCTAAGCCATGTCCTTTAACAGAAAGAGTGATGAAATTATAATATGTGTTCCAAGATAATTTAGTGTCATCTCTAGAGCCCATAGACCTCTGCAGTATGTTAAAGGCTACATCTTGCAGTATCCTTTGTTTCAACATAGATCAGAAGAAGGGGTAATGTTCAGTGGCTTGTTCAGTATTGTTAGCTTCTTATAAGTCCTGCACAAAACTGCTTTTGTTCCTACTACACACATCTCTTTTTCATGTAGCAACTGACAGTAGCATTTCCATCCGTAGAACATTCTAGAGGTGTGAGGTTCTTGTTCCAGTTCCTGTGATTCATACTCAATGATCAAGGAGAGATCTTGGAATCAACTGTATCACTCCAAGCCTGAAATATAGACAGTTTTGCTTTTTTTATGCCACATTCCTTCAAGTATCTCCCTCTTGCATTTGGAAATTGTCGCTCTCCCCACTGAAGGCATCCCAAACTCTTTACCCTTCCAGGAAAATTTGACCCACTCTTTTGGGAAAAAAAGAAAAAATATCCTTTATCCTTTCTATGTTGAGACATGGGCCTCAGCCTGGTGCTCCTTCTCTTGTAATAGGAAAACCAGCTTGCACTTGCTGACAGTATAGCATGTCAGACCCTCTGCAAGAAAATAAACATGGCAGAGAATTCCCCTACAAGAAATGCCCACAAAAATGCCTGTTTTTCTCTTCATGTTTACTGAGCTCCAAAGATTGAGACAGCTGATATATAGGGCACTAGTTCTGCCCCCGACTAAGGCCCCAAACAGGGGCAGCTTCTGGCCATGGTAGGGGCATGTTGTTTACATGACACACACTCATGGAGCACATGGAAGACACCCTGGGGTCACATTGGGACTACCTAGGGCAGCCCAAAACTGGCCCCAAAAGGAGCAGCTTTTTTCTGCTCCTTGCCACAGTCCATTTGGGACTGCAGCAGGAGGCACCCTTGAGGCTGTAGTATGTGTTCACCATGGCCCCAAGGTGATCAGGCTGAGAGTGGTTTATGGTTACTCCTGGATGCCCATCTGTTTCACCCCTTAGTCAATGATTCAACCGAGTCCTCACCCTCTTAGCCCATGTTCTGAACAACGGCAACATGCTCCCCAGACAAACAGAAACACTAATACATGATGCCAAACAGGACAGCCAAACAATAAACCCCATCCCACACCCACAAGTCACCTTTTTCAGTTCTGTTATTATTATTATTTTTTAAATGTACATGGCAAATTGTTCAAATTTAGAAAAAAAACCTGTTCATTAATGCTTAGATGACAATGACAAAGAATATCTATATTATAGATTCAGGTCAGTGTGTCTTCTAAAACAAAATGTTATCCTGGGGGATTCAAATATCCCATTCTAGCGGATGAAGATTAGCAAATGTAAAAGAATCTTATAGGATATACTGAATCCTGTTTGCCTTCAGACTGCTTGAGTTGCAATGAAATGCAGTTGTTTACATCTGCAAGTCTGTTCTTAATTTCTTTTTAATGTCATATCCCTTTTCATCTGAAATATCTTTTCAGTTCAATCACTAACTAAGATAGTCACCATACAATTTATAGTTTAGAATGTGAAGTATTTACTGAAACTTTGTGTGATGATATGAAGAAGATGTAATGTTCACATACAATAGGTTAAGAGTATTTTCTTGTTTATATCTCGATACTTTGAGGAACATGATATGTTCATAGTTCATCCTGAAGCAATCAAATGCAATCATTACACTAAAGAAAGGAAGATCAATAGGCTTGAAGACAGCTATTCTTTCTCCAAATGAGAAGGATGCTTGCAGGAGCACATTATGAAGCTGAATGTGCTTGGCTGTTGCAGTGACTTTAATATATCAACAGATCTCCTTTTTTAAATGCTAATTACCCTTTATCCAGCTGTACAATAGAGAGCCTATCAGCAGAAGCACCACTGTTCATGCATGACCAGCTAATTCTTCTTGCATCAGTAGGTAGACTTTGAAATATCTTGGGGCACAAAGGTTACAACAGTTGTCAAGTCATTAGCTGGTGGAAAAAAGGTATGCTGCATGGTTTGAATCATCATGCTGCTAGTCCTGAATATGATTATTTATTTAACTCATACATGGAAACATATTATTGTCTCAAATGTACAAAACAGGGCAATTGTTTGGACTCTAACAAGCTGCTTTCACAGAAAAGGATTTCACAAACCCAGAGTATGGATTAGAACAAAGCTCTCTTTCTCTCACTCTGTCTCAAGCTCTGTCTTTCTGCTTCTTTCTTTAGCTTATGGATTAGGTATGTTGCCCAGGTTTCTGTACAGCATAAATGTCCAATTACTTGTTCATTACAAGTTACTGAATAATGAAGCATGTTAGGTAGCATGCATTTTAGCTAAACATGTATCCATTTCTTAACCTTAATTAAAGTGAAATATAATTTTCCATCTAATTTAATAATTATCTGTTGGAGGAGGAGGATGGCTGTAAATTTTCCAATTAGCCTTTACAACTAGCCTCAATTAGTTGATAACTCACACTGACAATTAATCAGTATGCTGTTGTTAAAATAGCAAACCATTATCTAGATAAAAATCAACTTCCTAAGATGATTATACTGATTCTTAGAATTTATTGAAAGTAAACCTTATCATCAAACCTGCATTCCTTAATCCAACCAGGACTTGAACGTTTACATTGAAAGAGAGCTAAACCTTTGATCATTATTACCCGTCTTCAAGGGGACTATCACATGGAGGTACTTACCATGAACAAAACATTCCTGAAGTGTTTCTAAAGCATGAAGGTGTGGTAGTGCTTCTAAAATATCATTGAGGCATCTTGCTTCTCTCCCATTGACAAAGCGCTCATAGAGAATCAATTTTTTGAATAACGGGATCTTTGTCCACGGTAAAGCTCCATGTGATAAGGTCCTAAGTGTAGGTATACTTACATTAAAATGTTTGAGAAAATAGGATGCCACTTTATTGACTAAATTAGGACATGAATTGCTATCTCTGGAGCAACTGTTTTATCTGGAACAGATTAAGCCAGATTCAACCCATTCTGACTGGACTTCAAACTGAGATTTGGGAATACAGACTGCCTGTCCTCTCCCATTGAGTTGCACTGGGAAACCAAAATAGCTATAACTTTTGAAATTATTTCCCCCATATCTACAGAAAAAAGTGGTGGCATAGTAAATCCTAAAGAGTGATTAATTTAATGCAGTGTCAAAGAGATAAAATTTCCAGATGCTTTATGTTAGGCACCTGTAATATTTATTGTGTTTTTCCCCACTGAAAGGAAGAACAAACACTTGTTGAAAACTGTTTTGCTGACTGCTCTGTCTTAGCAATGCATTTCATGCCTTCTTTTGTCCCACAAAGCACCAATCAAGTAAGTATGTTAATGTTTAACTAAGATATATGATAATGATTATGAGTGTGGACTTTTATTGCTTTCTTCTACCATCAAACCAACTAGTGAGATTCAGTGATGCAGCATTTGGAAGCAGGAGAGTGACAAGAGCATGTGTTATTTAATATTATCAGCAGCCCAAATGGTGAGGTCTTCTTGACAACTCTCATGCTCTCTCTTACGGTATTTAATGATGTGGTCTGGCATTAAAAACACTGCTGTCATAATTCTGTATTCCTTCCAAGCATCTCCTCCATATCTCCTACCTGAGCTTTGAAAAACACTGCTAAAAACAGCTGTGGATATTACCCCTGCTATCAGGCTGCTTTGACCTTTGGTCAGAGGTTCTGATATTGATCTGAATCCAATCCTCTTTGCTTTCTCATTCAGGATTTTGCCAACATGGTTGCACAGTGATTGGGGTATAATTGCTGTAATCTGGCTTCCTATGATAATGACCTATCACTAATAGGGGGTCCTCTCTAGAGGCAGAGGGACATAATGATAATACACATGACAAAAACCTGCATAATGCAAATTACATAGCTTTTATTGGTAGCTTAGTGCTTTATTTCAATGCTATAAAATGTTTTAAAAACTGGAAATTATTTTTTAAAAGCAAGTGGGTTAAAATGATGAGAAATCATGTCAAAATGGATAATAATTAAAAAAAAAACCCATAAATAGAAACATAAGTTCCAGAAGATAAAATATATTGATGATTTAAAATTGGATGCACCACATTTTGTATTTCTAGATTTTGTGCTTCTGTTGGTTTGTCTCCAACAATTATCACATACCATTTCTTTTTATCCTTAATGGCATTTAATACATAACAAAATTATGAATATCTACCAGTTTATCACTTCTTCTGCCACAGGTAAAAGTCAATCAAAATCTTCCATTCTGACATAAATTCAATGATGAACGTTGCCAGAACCATTTCTTGACAGCATTCATTATTTTTTTCAAAAAGTAATGAATGGCAGTTTCCCCAACTTGGTTGCACTTATCTTCCATTATTTCCTTTCCTCCACTTGCTTTTCTTCCTTGCTTTCCTCTCATCTAACTATTTTCTGTAAATAAGATACAGTTGCTATTTATCTTTTACTCCTCTGAGAAAGTGATTGATATATTTTAGATATTATTTTTTCATAAAGTAATTGATCTAGTTGCAATTATATGAAATTATGGGCAAAAGAATAGAAATGTAGTTGGGGTGTGTGTGTGTATTTCTGTATTTGGTATGCTATACTTGCAAAAATCTACACATTAAACAATTTTTATCTTCAGCCTTTTTCATGTTCTACTTCAAAATGACATAAATATATTTAAATATTAGTATTTCTATATTAGTATATGCGGTATTTCATTATAAGTATCCTAGGGAGGCTAGGAGATATCTATATTTGTTACTTTAACAAAAAATCTAGAATTTGATGTATACATAAAATACCAAAAGCAACACCTTAAAAAGTCATTTATACAGTAATTAGTTCATATCAGCAGAAATGTAGTGAAGAATATAAAAAATGAAATTTAAAGAATGCTAGTGAATACAATGTGGTTACTTGCAATAGGACTCCTATGGTGTAATGTAGGATTTGACAAATTTGAGAGGATGGCATAAGGCTCTAGACACTGACATTCAGACCATATTTGTGACCCCCATCAAGGAATAAAGGCAGATAATAAGAAGTGTGCATTTAGTAATCTGTTTCTAAAATAAAATTCAATATATGTAAAATATATAAAAAACAACAGAAGAAAATATCAAGCATGAAGACATAAGAAGAGCACACAATATGTACTTCTAATGCATTCTCCATGCCAGTTGTTATGATGTAGTTTTTTCAAAACTGTGCCTGAGACTTGCCAAAATTAACTTGCATTTAATTGGATATCTAGGCCTAAGCTAAGACTTCCACTGCTCTTGGATGGAGCCCAAATGAATACATGGTATCTGGCAAAGTAATGGTGGAAACTGTATTGCTGTTAGGGGAGAAAAATGTACCTATAAAGTTTGTGAGAAAATTAACATTTAGAAACAATGTAATTTGCTATGGAAACCATAAATATTTTTGAATTAAGATACAGTCTGGATATTTCCAAAAGGGCTTTGCTGTATTTCGCTAAGAAACAATTTCATGTAATGAGGCACCATAACTTTCCCTTTGCAGCTTTGAATGAAAGGGATAATCAGCTCTGTGTCTAGACAGTGACATTCAGACCATGTTTGTGGCCACATCCAGGAATAAAGATAGGTAATATAATGTTGAGTATACTATGATCACAACTTGAGTAGGCTGAGTCTGAGAAAGGATTTTGATATGTGGTGGCGGTAATTTGTAGAAAAGCTGAAAGAACTGGAGATGAGAGATTTCCACATCTTTTGACAAATTATGTCAGAGAGAAACAGACTAATTTTATTATTGTGGTTTTGAGTTTACTCATTTTTAACTTTGTAGTTAATTTTCCGACAGTTAAGAAAACAAGAGAGTTGTGATATATGACATGGTATTATGTTCTGGATATCTTGCAGGTCACAAATCTCTGCAACTGCAACTCAGCAGGAACTCAGCTCAGTGGCTTCAGCATAATTAGAAGGGAATGTGCAACATGATGTGCGGTGTGCTCTTCCCACTAGTGTTTTGTAGATAAAGGAGATTGTTAAACTGCACTTTGGTGTGATTCTTCCAGGATAAAATTATTCTAGGATTAAGAAGGGAATTGATTCTAATATTAAAGAAAAGAAGGGGTTAAACAGTATTGGTGTGGATTTGCCATATTTTTTTTAAAAAAAAAACCTGTGGACTGATATGCTGCAGTCTCTCTCTCTCTCTCTCTCTCTCTCTCTCTCTCTCTGTGTGTGTGTGTGTGTGTGTGTGTGTGTGTGTGTGCAGATGAGGAGAAGGTGAAACAGATAGAGCTGAGAAAGCATTAATGTGTACATGAACAGGTTTGCAGAATTAATTGGAGGGCAGAATAATTTTTTTTAATCTGGATATCATGCATGCCCCATGTGAAAGGAAGATTAAGGAAATCTCTGTTATGGATGTCCAGTGAATAGAAATAGTATGAATTCCCTTCAGCATAACTCAGGATACAGGAGTTAGGGGATGATAGGACCCATAGACCTCTGTAAGACAAATAGAAAATTTCCAGTTCTGATTAGGCTTATAAGGTGTGGGCCCTGCACATCTATCATAAGAATCATATGATAGCAATGCAATTAGACTATTAAGTGTGTGTGATTTCAGGTGGCATGGCCACAGATGTATCTACATGTGATTCCTGCATCAAGATAGCCTGTCTGGTAGTCTGATATGCAGGCGTTAGTGCTCCTATTTGAACCTAGTACATGCCTGAACTGTGCGGTGATGCAGGCAAAATGTTGTTGCAGTAAAATGAGATAAGCAGTAAAATCTAGTGACTTGCAGACTCCCCTTTGTAAAACCAATAAAAAAAATCCTCTAGTAATTGCCTCTTGTCTCTTTAATGGATACAGATAAAACTGGAACTGAAACTAAGGGCCTGTCTACAGACATCCAAAATAAAGCTGCTTCGAGTCACAGTGGAGGTATGGTGTTGCACTGATGCATGCGTCCTAAGAGTCCAGAAGCCGCATCAAAGCCACGCTCCGTGTGGCTTTGGTGCGACTTCTGGACTCTTAGGACGCATGCATCATTGAAACACCATACCTCCACTGTGACTCGAAGCAGCTTTATTTTGGCTGTCTGTAACAGGCCTAAGGCTCCTTTGTTAGAAGGGTGCATAGCACCTCACTTAAAACTGCACATTCTTAGAATATTGCTCATTTAATTGAACCATTTTTTTAAAAGTGATAGTCATGTTTCATGGCATGATTAAAGTGAAGGAGTTTACAGCATTAGGTATATTCTTTGACTGTGGTAAAGGAAGAATTTCTTTAATTGCTTCCTTAATGTACTCGGCCTGTTTCGTTGCAGAACAAATGGATGAGATTGTTAGGTTTTACTCTGTCTTTTAACGAATGTATATAATAGTTAGTTTTATATTAAAATGGATTGGATCACAGGATATAGCAGGCCATTGGTATTATTACTGTCATTTAAAACATGATTTATCAGCAGATTTGTAACACTTACCCTTGCAGTAGATAAGAATATAGGCTAGAGTAGTAAATGCCCTTTACCACTGTTTGATGTGGAGCCTGATTAGGATGTAAGCCTGATTTATGTTGGATCTGATTATGCTGATTCTGACCCAAGCTGCTCAAATCCATACCCCTAATCTGGAAACAATTTGGGTTTGATCAGTCTAAATGCAAATTAACCCAATTTGGACATTCTTAGGTTTTGGCTTATGTATAAATAAATGGACACCGTTATCCATGTTAATAATATGCATTTTGTTCTACACTCCTTAACACTTTCGATGGAAACATACCAATAAAACCTCTGTATGCCTGAGTGGTCTTGTTCTCTTTATGTAAACCTTTGTTGGTCTCTTCAAATCAAAGAGGTGAAACTTTTTTCAGTGGATAGTGTGGATCAGGGGTCGGCAACCCCCGGCCCGCGGGCCGGATGCGGCCTGCGGAGGTGGCAGGACCGGCCCCAGCCCAGTCCTGCCGCCGCCACTGCCGCTGCCTCCTCCTCCACCTCCTCCTGGGCCGCACGATTGTGCTGCCCTCCTCCTCCTCCACCGCGTGGAGGAGGAAGAGGAGGGCCGTGTGGCCTGAGGCAGAGGAGGCAAAGGGGGAAGCCCCGCGCTGCCCTCCCCGCCTCCCCGCGCAGCCCTCCCTGCCTCCCTGTGCTGCCCTACCTGCCTCCTCACGCGGTCCCGCGCCACCCTCCCTGCCTCCCCACGTGGCCCCGCACTGTCCAGCTCCTTCTCCTCTGCCTCCTCTGCCCCACCCCCAGGCCATGTGGCGCATGGAGGAGGGGGGAGGAGAAGAAGGAAGAGGAGAAGGAAGAGGAGGAGGGGGGAGCAGAAGAAGGAGGAAGAAGAGGAGGAGGAGGAAGAGGAGGAGAGGGAGCAGAAGGAGGAGGTTGTGAGTGGCCAGAGGCCTCAAGGTTTTTAAATTTTTTACTTTGTGTGCTTTAAGTGCTAACAAGTCTCCCTTGTTTTGACAATGATAGTGTGGTGATGATGATGATGATGACGACGATGATGATATGAGTCAGTTTGAGCGGCATGCAGGCACTGTTTCAGAAGCCGAGAGAATGTCACCTTCCAAAGTGTGTTTTGGGTGCTTTTAATGCTAACAAGTCTCCCTTGTTTTGACAATGATAGTGTGGTGGTGGTAATGATGATGATGTGAGCCAGCTTGAGAGGCATGCAGGCACTGTTTCTTAAGCCGAGTAAGTGTCACCTTCCAAAGTGTGTTTTGGGTGCTTTTAATGCTAACAAGTGTCCCTTGTTTTGACAGTGATAGTGTGGTGGTGGTGGTGGTGGTTTAGCCCCCCAGTTGTCTGAGGGACAGCAACCCAGCTCCCGGCTCAAAAAGGTTGCCTACCCCTGGTGTGGATATAGAAAAAGTTAAAAAGTAACATGATAGCCACGTTTAAATTTTTGACAGCATGCCATATTGGGGATAGAGCAAGCTAGTTTGCAGCTGCTTCAGAGACTAGGATATGGAACAATGGATTCAAACTACAGGAAAAGAAATTCCACCTAAACATTAGAAAGAACTTCCTGACAGCAAGAGTTGTTCAATAGTAGAATAGCCTACCTTAGAGTGTGATGAAGTCTCCTTCTGTGGAGGTTTATAAATAGTCGGGATGACCATGTGCCTTATGTGTATTCCTGTATGGCAGGGGGTTGGACTTTATGCCCCTTGATGTCTCTTCTAACTCTATGATTCTATTTATCTGGACAGAATGCAAGATATATAGTCCAATAAGTAGAAACTGAAAATGAAATGTTAGGTAAGAAAGTGGGGTCTATAATCAAAGAGAGTTTGTCATCTGCTCTCATCTTCTGCTTTTTACTAATGTCATCACCTAGCTTTTAAAAGTATTTATCTGAATTGACTGTTTTCCCCTAACTGACATCTTAAGCCACTCTATTTTGCTTCTATTTTGAGTAGCACCACTTGGTGCTGTCTCTTAGGAGATTTAGCAGGTTTGCTGGCGCCATAATGCCCTGGCAAGTTAGCCCTGTTCATTGTGTGCCTATAGTGAAGGCCAATAACAATATTGATATCTATCTCTACTTCAAAATGGTCCTGGGGCTGAGCTCATTCTTTTTTGGATCAGTGCCCAACCCCAGGTGCCCTGTTTCCATGTCAGATGTAGTAATGGGGTCTTTTCAGTAGTGGCAACAGGAGAGTAAAGTAAGGGATGCATGAGGCCATCTAACCTGTCAGGGTTTGCTGTGGAGTTTCCAGGAAATCTTGTGGCAAACAGTGGATCATTTAGACCTGTGTTAAACTTTGTTTATCCTGGGATTCTGCTGTATGTACTAGATCCATGTCCAATTTGCCAGGACCCAGCTTGATCCTGGGGCTTTGGCTTGCATCATCCAAACAGGACAATGTGAGGACAGGGGGAGAACAAACTTTTTGGCCCATGCAGACAGTTTGTCTCTTACTCAAACTAAACCAGCCGTGTTTCCACTATTTGAAAACTTACTGGCTCTGATTATTTTTGTGTGGGTGAAGGCAAATTAGTTGCCTTCCTCTGATACTAGAGGATGCCATCTGTATTCATATTATTGCCAAAGACATTCCTCATGATCAGTCCACCACCAGAAGTAGAGAAGGTGGGTGGCAGTGGTGGTGGTGGCACCTCTGTAGCCTCCCCACTGTGATATGATAGCCCTGTTTAAATATTTGAAGGGATGTCATATTGAGGAGGGAGCAAGCTCGTTTTCTGCTGCTCCAGAGATTAGGACCCGGAACAATGGATGCAAGCTCCAGTAAGAGATTCCACCTCAACATTAGGAATAACTTCCTGACAGTAAGGGACATCTGACAGTGGTACACACTCCCTCGGAGTGTAGTGGAATCTCCATCCTTGGAGGTCTTTAAGCAGAGGCTGGATGGCCATCTGTCAGGGATGCTTTGATTTGGATTTCCTGCATGGCAGGGGTTCCCTAGGAGGAGCGACACCACAAAGATAACAGACCACAGTATTGGAGGTAAGGCCACAACTTTATTGAAGAAACATATTAACAGTGTAGGGTTGGCCCAAAGCATGAGGTTATGATCTGCAAAATCGAACACCCCGGCTGATCGATGTCCACAAATAGGGATGACCTAGGAGCTAGGGAACGCAATCTCGCATCTCTGTGAAGTTTAGATCACCTGATTTCCCTTAAGCCCCTAGTCACCGAGTAACGCAATAACGTAATGGCCCCCACAATGGCCACCACGTATGCCCTTGATGCACCCGGGTCAAAAGGACTCGCTCTCCAGCGCTCCTTAGCCCTGGAACCACTTCCAGCAGATCAATGGCCTTTGCTGCCGCCAGATATCATGAAAGAGGCGATCCATCTGTGTGAATGAACAACAACCCATTGCCCATAGGGCATAATGCTACATAACATCGCAGAGTTTTAACTGGGCACAAATGGGAGCCTGTGAGCCACCTCAAGACGATAGTTGCGACTTTCCCATGCTGATCGCACTTGGACCTGCAAACCAAAAGTGTAACAGCATGCTTGATGAAAGCCAGGTCCTGCCACAACAGGGCCCAGTGAGAAACATCCCTCTTGGAGGAAGCAACCAGTTCGCTGACCCGGAAGGCCCCAAAAAATGCTGTAACAAAAGCAGTGTGAAACAAACAACATTCAAAATAATCAGTGCAAACAACCGGCAATTATTGAACAATAGTAGATAACAACTGAAAACTGATAGGCCTACAGTTGTCCTCGATGGCCCCAGCTGATTTCTTCCAACCTTTGAGAGATTTTTTTAACAAGGAAGGTTACACAAGGGTCAGCAAACCCACCAGCTTTTGAAAAGAAAGAAATACCAGCCAAATGAATGGCAATAGTTCTGGGCGCAAAATCAGTGCATTTTAGCCAGACCATGAACTGCAGTACTAAATCAGGATGAAGAGGCCACTGTTGAGGTTTTCCAGATGCAATAAAGAATTGGAACAATTTTTTTAATGGCTCCCTTGTAAGATTTGAGCATAGAAGGGGCCACTGATGTCATAACACCTTGAATTACTTCTGACATCCAATCTCCCAAAGAGCCTCTGGGAACTGAGTAGGCTCCAGGTCGGCATTTGGTGCTAATTGACGAAATCTGGCTACCTGGAATCGAGAAAGTGCATCGGCAATATTATTTTGGGCACCAGGAACAAAACGGGCTGTAAAGGAAAAGTTGTTAGCTAAACAACACAACACAAAGTGCTGCACCAAAGCCATAACTCTCGCAGAGTTAGAGGACTGACGGTTGATAACACTAACCACAGCTTGGTTATCACACCAGAAACAAACATGCTTGTTTGAAAACACAGCACTCCATAGGTGGACAGCAACCACAATCGGGAATAGTTCTAAAAAGGTGAGATCCCACCGGATGTTACCAGTGGACCAAGAAATCGGCCAGCGCTGGGCACACCAATGTCCCTGAAAGTAGATCCCGAACCCCAGGCTGCCAGCTGCATCGGAGTGAGCCTGCAGTCCTTGACCTAAACTGCTAAGCTGTTGCCAGATGGACACGCCATTGAAGGAACTGAGGAAATTTAACGATACAAGAAGGTCTTCCCGCATGCCCTTAGAGACCCTAACATGGTGTCGAGGCATTCTAACTCCGGCCCTGGCCCTGGCCATCCTAGCACAAAAGGCTCACCCAGGCAGAATGACCCTACAAGCAAAATTCAAGTGACCAAGGAGTGATTGGACTTGCTTAAGCGTAACTTTTGAAGCCTGGGCAAAAAGGAAGTCATCCAGGTAATGAGTGACCAAAGGGGAAGAGGCACGCCTCTTTACTTCCCACTCGAGGAAGGTGCTGAAGGTCTCAAAAGCTGCACAGCTGACCGAGCAACCCATAGGCATGGCTTTGTCAAAGAAATAGTGACCCTCAAATTTAAAACCTAAAAGGTGAAAATCAAGCGGGTGAACTGGGAGGAGGCGTAAAGCGGACTGAATGTTGCATTTTGCTAAGAGGGCACCTTTTCCACAGGAACGCACAAGGTGAACAGCATGGTCAAAAGATGCATATTTAACCGAACACAATTCGGATGGTATGGCGTTGTTCACAGAAGCACCAGGAGGGTGGGACAAATGGTGAATCAACCGAAACTCTCCTGGCGTCTTTTTTGACACAACCCCGAGAGGGGACACATAGAAGCCAGCCAAGGGAGGGGAATCAAAGGGGCCCTCAATACGGCCAGCCAAAGATTCTTTGGCAATTTTAGCCTGCAGGACCTCGGGCATGTCCCTAGCGGACTTAATCCGCCCCGCACACTCAGATCGGCTAGGAAGCATTTGCTAAGAGAGGGCCTTTTCCACCTCGGCCCCCAAGCTCTGGAACTCGCTTCCCAGTGAGCTCCGTTCGGCCGCCTCTCTGGACCAATTTAAAAAGGGGCTCAAAACACACCTTTTCCAGCAGGCATACCCCTAATACCCCCGAGATATCCCCGTCTCTCCCTTCACTGATGCACAGTTGTGCTAGTCTGGACAGTTATTTTCATTGTAAGATGTTTTAATTGATGATTGATGTTTTTAATGTATTTTATTGTATTTCGTGGACTGTATTGTTGTATGGTCTAAGTGCTGTAACCTGCCTTGATCTTTGGAAAGGCGGGCTAGAAATAAAGTTTTATTTATTATTATTATTATTAAGGTTGCGTGGCTCTGAGGAATGAAGGGGACCAGAAGCTGGGATGCGGAAGCTTCAAGAAAAACCCTTGTCCAAGACAGAAGCGGCCCGTCTGTCAGGATATGCCTTGAGGAGTGGAGCAAGGGTATGGTGCCTCACGGGGAAAGAGGCCAGGTTGAAAGTTAAAGGAGGTGAAGCAGCACTATTTAGGGCCCCCCTGAACCCCTGGCATCAGAAACAGAGGGACCCTCCCTTCTGCTTGTGACTGCATTGGCAGGACACCCTTGGCGAAAGGGCTGAGAGGAAGGAGGGGAACGTCTGCATGAAACCTGGGAATGAGGACCTTTACAGAATTCACAACAGTGCTCATATTTACATTGAGACCTAGAATATTTCCCAGCATTAAACTCCCAACAAACCAGCCTGCGGGGATCACGTTTAAAAGCCCCCTTTGAGGAACTTCTAGGCTTGGCATGGGTGCCAACCTCCAGCAACCAAATTTCATTATGCAAGAGATCCCACCGCTCCCGGGAGTTTTGAGAGGCATGTTGACGAAAGGCCGCATTGTAGGCAATTGCCGCAGCATCACCTGCGAAAGCCTTAGCTCTTAACACATTCAATAAATGGCTATCCAAATGCCAACCCCTTTCAGGGAAAGCCATGGTAAGAACAGCACGGAAAATAGTAAACCCTTTTAACCAATTAGAAAAGGTTTGTTCGACAGGAGGGGCTTTTCGTTCTTTTGAAGACTTCTTGGTAGTAGTAACAGCAACAGATTCTTGACCCTTAGGCTGGATCAAGGAAAAAACGTCCACATAACAACCCCTAAGGATAAGCTTGCGTACTTTTTTGGATAGGTGAGACCCCGGAGGACACTCACCCGGGGCACACACAGGGATGGTGGCCGCTTGAGCATCAACCCACACCTCCTGTATGCCAGGGCGCCAGGCGCACCTCTTGATGGCCCAGCGGGGCAGGCCAGGAACAAGCGCATGGTCGACCCAATAACCATCCCTCCCGGCTGGGAGGACAGCCGCCATACCGCCAGCCACCTCCTGCTGAGAAGACAGTGCTGCCCGAGCCAAACGACGCTTCCTCTTAGCCTTCTTCTTCTTCTTCTTCTTCTTCTTCTTCTTCTTCTTGCGACTCTTACGCTTTGAGGACGACATTGCACTGGTATCAGGCTCATCTTTGTCAGAGCTGGAGGACGATGAGGATGAACTTGAGCTGGAGGAAGAAGAACTAGAAGGCAGTGGTAACCCTGAAACAGGAACAGGTGAAGCAGAACCATCAGGCACATCATCAGTTTGTCTCAAACTGGTGGCCTTTGCAATCAACTCTGCTACAGAACGTGAAAGATCTGCGACCGCTGCAGGAGACAGCAACGGGGAAGGTTGAGATGGAGTAGCCAGTGATGCTTCACTTAGCTGCTGAGACCTGGAACCTGGTGCCAAATCAGACCAAGACCTCTTGGAATGGCCGGATAGTCCCCTGGTGGCCGACCGCTCTGTATCTGACTGTGACTGCGCAGGCCTCGGAGTGGTTTGCTTAGAAGCCCAAGCACGTGGCTGACTTGGTTTTGAAGGCATGACTAAAAAAAGGTATTTGGCAAAAGCCAAGGGCAAAACACAAGCAAGGCCCAAAGCAAGGGTGACTTGTCCAAAGGAGGAGAAGGCCCTACAAAATTGGCCGCCACGCTCAGCAGGCCGTAGCGCGAGCACAGCCGACACCCCCAGCTCCCAGGAATCAAGTGGGGAAAATAAAGGGGCCCCAAACAAGGCTGTAAGGAAGGGGGTCAAGGCAGGACCACCCCTGTGCCCAAGAGGGCTAGTGGGGGGAGGGGTAAAAAAGCCCCCCCCCACAAAATGGCGGCCATGGTGCTCAGTGGGCCCAGCTGGGCACGAGTGCCAACAGCGGTGCCAAAGCAACCCCGAAGGGGCGGGGCACAGGGGGAGCCCACACTCACCAAGCCCCTGCAGGGCAAACTGCAGCCGCGGCAAAAAAACCGCAGCGGCAAGACCCCTGATACTCAGCTCCTTCCTCCGTTGGAGCCGAGTTAAAATGGCCCGAACGCTGGGCCACACGGCCTTAAATAGGTCTGGCTTGTAGTGGGGCTGTGCGCAAAGGCTCCACCCCTCCAAGGCACCCAGCCAATAGGGTGCCTTGGAGGACCAGAAGCCAGCACCAGTGAGAGGTCCTCCAGCTCCCTAGAGCGGCCTCTCACTGGAAGTCCTGCCCCAGCCCCTCAAATTGGCCAATCAGAGGCCACCATAGCCCCAGCAAGGCATGCTGGGGTTCATTGCCGCCCTAGCAAAGCATGCTGTGACACGCCCAGCCCCAAAGTGGGCCTGCCAGCTGCCGCTGCCTCCCAGCGGCAACGCCACTCACCGGGAAAGTCCGGTGGCGGTTCTTTGGACTGGATGGCCCTTGCGGTCTCTTCCAACTCTATTATTCTATGAAAGAAAGGGAAAGAAACCAAGAATCACAATGATGGTGGTAGTGGTGGCCCCAGCAGCCCCACTGAAAGAGAAGGAGGCAACTATGCAAAACAACATGAATGCTTGGGAGCAGATCGGGGTGTGTAGTGTCCAAATGATTGCCTTTTGATAGCACCAGCCCTATGCGGAATTAAAAAATGTTTTTAGTTTGAGACAGAAGTTAGGGAGAAACATTGAGGCTTGCACTGGCTTTCCAGAGGCCAGGATGCTCTTGGTTCTGTTCACCTATGTCTTATGTTCTTATAGCTAGATGTCATTTTCTGTTCCAGGAGAATCCAATAACTGACTGTTGGTGTAATACTTTCGGAATTAATTTCTAAGTAGACATGCTTAATTCATGCTCTCCCATCTATTTTAATGGCTAGAAAAACCTGACATTTTTAAAAGTATGATAGGCTATATTGGATTATACAGTGCATATGTGATTATAGTAATTGTTAATAATAATAATTTTACTTCTATACTGATCTTACTGTCAAAGGAATTCACAACAGTTTATAACATTATATGAACTGATAATGTATATAGACATAAAATTATTAACCATAAAAGTAAAGTTACAAAACCCTACACAATATACTCAGTCTTAAAATGTAAGGGACAAATTACATCAAGAGCTCTATGAAAAAAAAAATAATGTTTGTTGCTTAAAAAGCAACAATGTAGTGGCTATCTGCACTTTCCTAGGAACAGGGCATCTAAAATTAGGTTGCTGTGGCCTATAGTGTGTTTCCCCCACAAAAAAGTAACACATTATAGATCATACTCATGAAATCATGCGCAATGTCCCCCTGGCTTATCTTATAGCATGGGTGTCAGATCAATGTGCATGGTTCTGTCATTATGTGTTATGACATGATGGTATGCTGATGTAATGATCTAATGCTGTGATGATCTGATGAGTTATTGGAAGGATGGATATGGGGAATATCAGAATGTATTGAATATTAATCATTTGGGCACTATGGGGATGGGAACAAATGGGGAGGCAAATGGTAACAGAATGAAGGTTTACGATTTTACAACCCTGCCTTTCCTGCAAGAGAATTTGGCTTGCAAAGGGGGGGGGGGGGGGGGTGTGTTCCTCCCTTCCTTAAGAGTGATTGAATGATAAACATAGGAGGGAGGGAAAGTGCAACATGAAAAGTTGCTTTGATCAGGATCAAAGGGGAAAGGGGGTTGGATAACTTGCATTCTTATGATATAGTTTGGGGAAGGAACCCAGTTCCCTGGACGGACAACCTCTGTACCAATTGTAGAAATAAAAATATTTTTGTTTTCTATCACAAGATGTTTTTGGGATGCTGGGAATTAAGTTCGCCAGTCCTGACAGTGCGTTGTTCGGTTTATGATGGCTTCCTCCTTGAATTCTGCTGCAGATAAGTGCTAGATGAGCTAGATTGTGAGCTTGGTCTGAAATTCAGGGGGAGGGGACCCTCATTTTGCTTTGTGGTGAGCTGTGGCCTGCCATGACTTTGAATTCTATTAAATGTATTTCTGTTAAAACTTTCTTCATCACCTGTAAATATGTGTAACCTAAGGTAAATAAATTATTCAGTGAGGCTTGACTCATTTTTTTATCTTTGCCAATTTAAAAATGACTATTCACATATGTCCATAACTGTGATATCTTAAATGTATAATTTCTTATCCATTACCCAAGTATGAGATTGTGTAGTTGTCTCTAGCGCTTTCTGCAGTGTTGTCTCTGGAAAGCCTGACTTTTGCTTGATGCACTTAACAGCTTTCCTGCTGTTCTTTTTGTTTTGTTTTGTGCTTATGGGTGGTTACCATGATTTCAGCAATGAAACAACAAAAAAGAAATCAAACAATTAAATACATTTTACTGCAAAGCGTTGGTTCTAACATTTGGAAAAAAGAAGGTCTTCAAAAGGGTGGCAAATTGTTTTACCCTTCCAAAATTCCAGATTAATTTCATAATGCAAAAGGCATGTGGGTATTGTGGCTCAGCTCCAGTTTCCCAATCTCCTTTGCAGCTCTGATTGGATAGTGTTTTATAACACTGGTTGCCAAAAATGTGTGTAGAATGTTACTGTATATCGGTAAGTGTTCTGTTGTGCTCCAGTCCAAGGAGAGCTGACTTTCACTGGCAATTGGAGTGTTACTTCTGTGAGCATAATTTGCAATTAGCTAAAGTGCTGTTAGCTTTTGTAGTGTTATTATAGATGGTTGTTATGTTTAGTGTTATTATATAGGGTTGCTATGTTTAGTTCATGAGTTATTCAACAATATTAGAAAAAGAAATATTTTATCTGTTTGTACAGTATAAGTACTGCCTTGTTCACATTTCCCTGTATCCCACAATGCTGAGAGGTAAATAATTGCCAATGGCTTTGCAGTTTCAAATCCATAATTCTTCCAACTCAGGAGGAAAGTAGAGCTGGATATATTGACAGATGTCTAGATAGCTTGAAGCTAATTGAAAAGATGTCCACCTCTCAAGTGTTTCACAAGAGCAGCATTAATACAAATCTAAGCTCTCCAAATTAATTAATTAATTAAATTACAGTATACATATGAAGAAAACATAGGATAAGCATGAATGGATTGCTGTGTGAGAGGACTGTGATCTCATTTCCATACTGGTACTTTTGGGTTTAGAAGTCTTATTTGTGTTCTTTGCAACAGTTTATGTTTGAAAGACCTTGGAATTCTACTTTTACAGAAACAAATTCTCCAAGGCTTAATGCTCTGGATTTCTGGAATTGTTCTTTTATAAAAGTAGATTTGACAAGGCAGAGTTTTTTCTGTGATTACTGTAACTACTGAACAATATCAACACAAGTCAGATACAGGTTTTAGACCTTACCTTTAGATAAGTTTATTGCCATGTCTCTGTGAATGAGTTCATAGATGTATTTGTTCAGTGGAACAGGACAATTTCTCTTGTCTTGGCCTGTGTTTTATTTGACCATGAGGATGTGACCACTGGGGAATACACAAATGTTTGTATTGGGTAGGATTTACTGTTATACTTTAGAAAGCAGATGAAGCAACACTACAATTCTGAAGAGGCTAGGCACATGTACTATGACAGGAAAGTCACCATACTATAATAAGATTCTGGTGCATGTTCCTCAACAAATTTGTTCTCGGAGCAAAATTGTTCTCAGGGCATGTTCTCAGAATAGAGCAGTAAAACAGATAGATCATTTCTTCCCCTCATACCCATGACAGTGTTGTTGATAAATATACACTAATAAGGGTTAGCAGAACTATGTGGACCCACATATAAGTGTCTAACTGTCTGCCAAATTTATTTCCAATGAGGTAAAGGGATGTATAAATGCAGTTATTAGGAAAAGCAAGCCAATCTTTATTGGCTCTATTTAGCTAGAGATCATTACAATCAGTGAGACAGTACAATATAACAGAAAATAATTCATAATAAATAAAATAAAATTCCATCTACTTTTGAACCATTTTGGAAAAGGACCATTTCTCCATAAAGCAGATATGCCAGCAATCCTTTATAATTAATGTAGGATCTTAATGAATAATTAACAAAAAGAAGTGCATAATTTCCTGGCATCCAGAGAAAATACGACTACAGTAGAGTCTTGATTATCCGACATAAACAGGAAGACTGATAGTTGGATAGCCGAAAATGTCGGATAATCCGGAGGGTCCAAGAAAAGCCTTGAAATAACTATGAATTGCAAACGTATTGAAGTTTTACTGCAGTAACAGTAAAAGTAGCATTGCAGTAACATTACAGTAACAAAATTGTAATGTATAAACAGTCCTCTGAAAATGTAAAGAAATCACTGATCAGCATTGTGATGTACAGTACGTACTGTATAAACAGTTTAGTCCTCTGAAAATGTAAAGAAATCACTGAGCAGCGACAGCGGATAATCCGGAATGTCGGATTATCAAAGGTTGGATAATTGAGACTCTGCTGTACTATACAATTAATACAAGGTTGATTATTTTAGTCATTACACCAAACTACAGCGTGCTCACGTCATACGCGGGCACGCCTTACGTGGCTTGAGCATACACGCTCAAGCCGCGGGGCGCACGCGGGGTGGAAGGGGCGGTGCGTCCCATTCAATTGAATGGGCGCGCGCGCCTGTTGTGCCCCGCGCGCCGCTGTGCCGCCGTGCCGCCGTGCACGAGCCCCATTGTTTACAATGGGGCTTGAGCATAGGTGGAATTCGCCTTACATGGAGGGATCCGGAACGGATCCCCGCGTAAGGCGAGTAATACCTTTCATATTAACAGAGGAGATGTTACTATTTAGATGTCCATGCAAGAGAAAGTCCAATATGCTGTGTGTGTAATCTTCAACCTGCTTTCAGCCAAAGATACAATTCTGTTCTCACAAAGAGTGTTTGTTAGAGTGTCTCCCCTCCATGTATTAAAATGTATTAAATCAATGTATTAAAATCTGAAGCCTAAATTTTGCAAGGGCACTATGAATGAGGTAATGCTGACATTTTAAATGTACCAGATTTCATTTTGGGAGACAATGAAATCAATCTTACTTGATAAGTTTTTGCTGTAATTCTGCTCTAGTTTGTTCTTTTACTATCTTTTACTGGAGCCTTGGTGGTGCAGTGGGTAAATGCCTGTACTGCAGCCATTCACTCGAAACCACAAGGTTGTGAGTTCAAGACCAGCAAAAAGGGCCCAAGCTCGACTCAGGCTTGCATCCTTCCGAGGTCGCTAAAATGAGTACCCAGATTGTTGGGGGCAAATTAGCTTACTTGCTAATTAGCTTACTTGCTGTTCACCGCTATGATCTTTGGAATAGCGGTATATAAATAAAACAAATTATTATTATTATTATTATTATTATTATTATTATTATCATCATCATCATCTGGCCCAATCTTGAATAAACAACAAATGGCTTACATACCACTTCTTGCTGCTCAGGAGACTTTCTGCACATAAGACGGATTGACTGAAGGTGACCAGTTGAACCCTGTAATATACCCCAATGAGAGTTAGTGGGCCAAGTAATAATAATAAGAGAGAGAGAAGGAGCATGGGGATGAGTTTTACATCAACTTGTTTTGCCGCTCCACCACATTGTGATGTATCTTCACAGTGTTCCTGTCTTCTTTTCTTCATCCCAGGAGGACAAATGGTGGTTCCATTCTTCATCAGCCACTGCTACTGGGAATGTGAAGGTAAGGATTATGTTGTCTACAGTTTTTAGCTACCATTTAGTAAAAAGAAATAGGAGATTTCATACCTGGACGATAGGCAGAGCCATTAAGGGAGGGTGTGGCTTTGATGCCCTCCATGACAGGAGACCAGGAATTTTAAAAATAAGCAATGCTCAATGGGTCAAGCTTGGGTAAGTGATGGGGCAAAATCCTCCCCATCTTTCCTCTTTTTTCTAAAACAGCCTGTCCTCCCTCCCTAAATGCAGTGTGAACTTGGTTGGTTGCTTCGGGGCCAGGTAGGAATTTTCTCCCCTTTTCCTGGGATTTTTTGCCCACCCCATACTGTGTCAGGGACTGGTAATTGGCTTGGGGCAGTTGTTAAATAGGTTTCACTGGCCCATATGGGGTTAAAGCACTATTTGGTGCACACCATTGGCTTTGTGATGAAAGGTTAGGCTCTGGAACAGGCCAAGCGACCTGGAGTTGTGAAAGAACCTGTCTTTGGGGTAGACATGGCGGTTTTGCTCAACCTCACAAATTTGAGGGAATTTGGGGGAGACCTCCTTATGTTTACCTTTCCATGACTGGCTGAGGATGCAATTTGAATCATCGGATTCACCTCAGGGTCCAGTGTTTGTGCCCAAAGGGAAGGCTGTCTAGGATTTCACACCTGGCTTCAGCTGGACTCGCACCAGGTTTTCATTTTAATCATTTTCTCAAAAGTTTGAAGTTTAAAGTTGAAGAGTTTAGCATTAAATAGCATACAGGTCAAATAAATGGCCCTTTATTCATTCAATTTACCTGTCTGGTCTCTTTATTTCATGGTTGAGTGTCAAAAGATGAGGGTCACACGGGACCCAATATGAATTGCATACAAGCAAATAATGTTACTTCTATTTTTGTTATATCAGGCCCTTAAAGTGAACGTCTACTCTTCAGTATATCCATCCAGATAGTTAATCTATTCCTAGAAATCCTCTAGGATTCACCTTGATCTGTACACAGTATGTTTTTCCACACTTGGTTTTAGATGCTAAAAAAAAGGTTTGGGTGATTTGATATTTGAAGACGCTGTTGTGTTTTGCTGACATGGTCTGAAGGACAGTAGGATTATCTATTAAAATGATGAAGATTGTTCTTGTGAATATCAGCCACCAAGCTGTCTCAGAAATGATTACAGTTATTTATTTGTTTTCTGTTTTACCCTGACAGTTTTTCACAAAATTACTGATGCCAGAAGGCTTGAAAAACATACTGTATCACTGACAATGCATGGAGGAATAGTCAGTGCGAGATTTTTTTTAAAAAAACAAACTTATTTCATTATTTTTCCCCAGGTTATTACTGTTGTCTGATGGGCTGTAGGGAAAGGAATAAATAGAAACCGAAAACAAAAGAATGGCAGAGAAAGGTAAGTAGAAACGATGCTAAAGGGTACAAAAATTGCTGCAAGCAAGATTTACCATAATCATTCAAGGAGGACTTACAAAAAGGCATTACAGCTACCTGGGAGACTACAGCCTAAGGCCATTTTGGCAAGCAAAGGTGGAGAGAGACCATAATGCAATAATACATTAATGGAGGATTGATCACAGAGGAACATTAGAAAGCAGAAAATTGGAGGAAATAGCTGGCATTCAATGAACCAACTAGTTCACATCCAGCTCACCCAAGTGACTATTGTTTGGGCATTTTAAAAAACCTTCATCATTTATGTAAACTGATTTCATAATGAATACATTAAAATATCTTTAATACTTAGGATAATAGATCATCAACTGGTATAAACTTTTTCTACATGATTTATTCTCTCAATCATGAACAAACAAAGGATAACGGAAAAAGGATCATAATTATTCTTTATGAAGATCACGAGAAGCTGCCTTACAAAAGCTTATTTTTTCTCCTGTCTAGATTTCATTGCAACTATTATAAAAACATATTTTTCACAATTTACTGTAGGTTTTTTTTTTAGCTATTCCGTGGTTTAAACAAATCAGACAGTACCTGTATTTGTTATTGTACTATAAATCACCAAAGTTCACTAAAAATTCAAGTGGAAATCCAGTCTTAGCATATCTTTGGCCTTCCATTTCTGTACTAGAGACAATTGATAATGAAGTGAAGGAAAAGTCCTTGATCATATGGGAGCACTATATATGCACTGAGCTGCCATACTGAATGTAACCCTTTCTGTTCCACTCAACACTGACACTCCAGCCTAAAAAAATAATAATAAAAAAATCAATTGTGTAAAAGGCTCTTTTCAAATACGAATTTAGGGGGGGAAATAGTGGAAGACTTGGAAAAGCCAAATGAAATTAATAGACTTCCTTTTGGAGCTTAAAAAGAGACAAAACACTAAGCATTTAATATTGCTGAAAGGGTCTTTCAGGTGGCCTTGGGCATGGCCATAATAGTATACACTATACAAATTGTATATATACAAATTGAAACTGACTTAAATATTGTATCTGTGGTGAAATAAGAAGATATAGTTTCATATCTTGTTTCTTCTTTTTCAGATGATACCCAGTGTTTGTTTGTTTTAAAAACCAATTCCTTACTTAGGAACACTCTAAATAGAATTAGAACTTCTTTCAAGTGAAAGACTAGAGTCTTAGCCAGGGACGTTGCCAGGATTTTAGGAAGGGGGGGGGCCAGACTAAATGCCACCCATTATAATGGGGCTTGGGCGCGGCGGCGCAGAAGCCCGCACAATTCATTTTTCTAATGGGGGGGGGGGGCCCCCCCCCCCCCCCCCCCCCCCCCCCGGCTACATCTCTGTCTTACCTACCCCCCCCCACACACACACACAGGTGATCCAATGAGAATGGAAATGCTAACTGGTGAGTCACGATGGCTTTCATGTATTTCATATAACTGGTATTTGGATTGTCACCATATTATCTTTGAAGTCACAAAAATTCTTGTTCATTTTTTAAAAAGAAAAACTGACATTGTTAATTTTATGTATTCACATAAGATAACATTAAAATATAGATTGGCGTGCTACAGATGCACCTAAAGTATGTACCATGTACATATTGGGTTGCCCTGAACCCTAGTATGTACACGGTACGTACAAAATGATGGCGCCCATTCTAGATGGGCGCCGCCATTAGGACATTACGAATGTGCCACCTCCAAACGGGGTGGCGTGGACGTGATGTTCTTGTGCCGCACGAGGGCGCCTGGGGCGCTCTTTCCATGGCCTCAGAAGGAGCTCCAAAATGGAGCTCCTTCTAGGATTTGCATCGCTGGCACAGCCTTTAGATGGCTGCGCCAATGACGCAAGGCAGAAAGGGGCCGAGCGGCTCCTTTCTCCTCCTCACCGCCACCATCGGATGTCCTTGGGGCACTTCAACAAAATGAGGCCTGCTTAAAATGTAGGGTAAAAGACCCTAAAGACATATTTCATGCTAACAATGGTGCATTACAGACTGCCCGTTTGGGGCGGCCTGTATCCGGCCCTTTCCCCGCCAGATTGGGGCCTCAGCTGCCTCAGTGGCAACCTCTGAGGTCCTGATCCGTCCCTTTCCAGGCCACGGGGAAGCGGCCTTTTGTGGGCAGTCTGTAACATGCCATTGTTAGCATGAAATATGTCTTTAGGGCCTTTTACCCTACATTTTAAGCAGGCCTCATTTTGTTGGAGTTAGTTTCCCTTGAGACACCAAAACTGTTAGCTGTTACACTTGTAACTAATTCCTAAAGTTGTTGATATTTCAAATCCTGCTATAACTACAAACTTTTGATCTCAGGGTCACTAAACAAAGTGGTGATGGCTTCCTCAACTCTGAGATTAGGGGGGGAAACAAGCCAGTGTCCCATCCTGTAAGAGTTAAGCAGACCTTGTTCTCAGAGGGGTGGCATGGAAAGAGGGAGGAGGGGAAAGTATTGGTTTAATGTCTGACATTTACTTTACATATGCTTGCTTAAGCTGAAAAGTTCTATAAATGTTTTGTGTTTTAAGAATAAAGTGGTCCATCTTCACCAACCTGAGCTTTTGGTCAGACTGAGAGCTTTAGTGAGTGGGACTGGAACACCTTGCTCAATGCTGTGTTTGTGTGTATTTCTTACTGCCTAACCTGATCCAGGGCTCATCCCAGCTCTGTATCCTACTTGAGGTGAAGCTAATATTTTGGTCTCTCCTGACAAGACTATCTCATTAATTATATAGAACTTTATTTGAAATATAAGTGTTGATATAAACTAAATAAGGACACAGAGCATAAGGCTGAGAAGGAGTGGCCTCTGGCTGCTCTGGCTACAATTGGGCCGGGATCACAGTGACTACATGGGCTCCTCCCAAAATGGACTGCTGCTTGCGATGCCACGAGGAATCAGTTTAAACCAACTCCATTTTGATCCAGTCCTTTGGACTGGAGGGTGATGTGTCAGAGCAGCTTCCTGCTGCTTTGGGAGCCTGCATCATCTAAATGTCATGCCCCCTAAATTGTTGGAAGCTGCTTCTTTTGGCCATGTGTTCTGGGTCAAAGTTAACAAGATATATTGACAAATAATATAATGCAATAATTCTGATTGCTATCATTTTTGTCTTTGCTGGTATATGTTTGGTGAATACAAATGTTATTTAAAAATGTATGGATTATCCCAGTTAATTTAAAGTAATAGCACCTTCTCGTTAATTTTCAGATCTCTACTTGGATCCAGCTCAAACAGAATTTATATGAAGTAGGTTTTTCCTTCAAAAATTTCTCTTTTTTGTCAGGGGCATACCTTTTGGACACTAATTGTAAATCATATCTAATTAGTGGGAGTTTTGGTCATAAGATGTAAATGTGGCAACTAATTTAGATGGCATTAAAATAGATTAAATACAGTTATTCAGGTAATGGTTACTATTCATAATTCTTACATCCTATGGAGATAGGAAATACTTGTCTTTGAAAAGAGTTGGTGGTTTGATGTATCAAGACACCTTTTAAAAAAATGTTATTAGATTTTTATTTTATTTTTTTGCATTTGGTATTTTTTGTGTGCGCAATTTTTTCACACACCCACCACTGTCTGAAATCCTGTTGGTGACATATCACTAATGATATGAAACTCATATCATTTAAGATATTGGTTGTTGTGAGGTGGGGAATAGAGCAGAAGAGGCTATTCACTAATTCCTTGCATTTGGCCCCAAACCTTTTGTGTGTGTTTGTGTATGTACACGTACACGTACATGCAAAAAAAACAAAAAACAAACAAAAAACAAACAAACAGGTGCTATACAAACACATTTTTGCTCAAAAAAACTCTACAGTATGAACATCATTTTTAAAAATGTGCAAATACTGTTATAATCTGACCCAGTGGGCAGGAAATATTTGAAACTGATTCTTGCATGTGACAAATAAAAACCCAAAAATGTTCATTGATATGAATGGTTATTTCTGTTACCAAGTTATGATGGCATTGGGCTACAACAGCATACATTGAACTTATGCTACTGTTGCCCACTTTGCATTTTGTTTGGGCTGCACAATGAGCAAAACTCATTCCCCTGACCCACTTTTTCATTTATTCAGAGCACCCAAAATATTAATTTCCACTTAGTGGAGAGCAGAAGTAGTAATAGAGACATTCCCATCTTTAGCTGGATTTCATCATTTTTAGCTGAATGCATAACAATGATATCATATTCAGGGATCTCTGAGAACTCCTGGGAAATCTCTGAGAATGACTGTGTGTCCAGCTAAAAGAAAATAGGTGGATGCTTCTCTGCTCCCCCTCACCTTATTATCACAGAAATGGCTGCCATGGGTGTAAGTGCACTGTCACACTGAAAAGGTGGGTTAGGAAGGTTTGCACAGGCTGACTATCATAGATACACGCCAGAGATATGTTTGCTGATGCAAGAGCTCAGTTCATATTTAATCTTGAGGCTCAGACTGATGCCAATGCTGCTGAAAAGCAACAGTTATGGTTGCTATTAAGCTGTTTTAAGGTTTCCCTAGAGCAATTTCCCCAACTTAGGAAAATGTACTTTTACTTTTCTGGAGGACATATCTCAGAATCTGCCAGACAGCAGTCCAAAATAATTTATCACAAGCTCTGATGATATGACTGATCACCATGGAAAGCAAAATAATGACTAGATTGATCCCTAGGCTGGGACAACAATGCTCTCTTCTGGATACTTTGCATGTTATCCCAAAGTACTGAATGTGGAACTAATACAAAGACGCATTGTGTCTTGCTTTTGCATCCCCCCCCCTTTTTGGTATTATTTTAACATGCTAAGATGGTTTCAGAATTATGCCCACAAATCTGTGATATATATGGAACAAAGCAATAATCCTTATGGAACTGGCTAAACAGCAATTAATTGAATGCAGTTGTTTAAGATTTGTCCTTCCTCTTTGTGGTGACTTCTTTGACATTAATTCTAAATTGACCTTAGCCCTATCAGCTTAATCTGTATTTAATTCTTTGTTCAAGGCACACATTTATTCAATCTAATAGTGTTGCTATCTTAACATTGCCATTAAATGTACAAATTGAATAAAACCTCTAACTAGTTTTTGACTAAAGATGTGCAAAACAAAGAGACCTTTTTCACAAATACATTTCTGTAGTTTTTCCCAATTGCTAATTCTGAGCAGAGCTACTGTATTCAGTGTTTTCAATGTCTACACTAATTAAGTTTCTAGTTTAACTTCTATCACAGACTACTCAAAGATTTATAACACTATGGATCAGAAGGATGTATCAAGGATTTAATAAAATGCATTGGACAAAGAAGAAGTTGTATAGCTGCATAGAATAATAAAGGTTCATTAAAGCATTGCTGATGTGGACATAATGATAATTGCTACACATCTATTGAAATTGATTTAGTGTTTAGCCTTACTTAAACATGTCATTAACTAATTACTTTAACTAAACAGACTCAGAACACTGCTGACAAATCTCTGAGAAACATACAATGCTAAATGGTTTTTTCTTCTTCTTCCTGTAACAGACTACTACATGTCAAAAGAAAAGATGGTCCAAGAAGCACAACATTCTTTTCCTGACCAACTCATTGAATAATGAGACCAGACACAGGGAACTGGGTTGTAAAATGGGCAACTTTATTAAAACTCAACCTATTTAATTTTATTTATTTGAGAACTGCAAGCCCAGGGGGGAGAACCTTGTGTAGGAACAGCTGGCGGATGGTCTGCTCCAAGACCAATTCCCCAGCTTCCAAAAGGGTGAAAACACCCGAGCCCCAAGGGCAATCCATAATTTGGGTTGCTCCCTGGCTGGCTCTCATCCAGAAGGCCAACCCAAGACTCCCCCATTTAACTCTCAAGACTTAAGTGAGGGTTTAAATCTCAGGCCAGCCCCAAGGCAAGTCTCTCTCCCTTTGTGTTTAGTCTCAAGATGTAAACCTCAGTTCCAGAGACCCACCTTCACCCTTTAGGAGGGTGTTGAGGTGTTCACTGAAATGTCTATCTCTCCCCACCTATGCCACAGATAAGGGGCAAGTATAACTTAGCCCCTATCCCCCCAAGGCTTGCCAAGCAGGCCGCCACCCCAGCTTGCAGATCTTAAAGAAAGAGGTGGTTCCCCACTTCAGAAAAGTGGATGCCATCCGCTCGGTAGAGCTCAGGCTTAAGCAACACGATATCATTGTGTGCCAAGTAGAAACCTAGTCCTCTATTCATCGTGTTCTGGATCTCATTGTTGGCCCTTCTACAGGCCCTACTGAAAAGGTGTGGATCACCTCCACTGCCCCAAACTTAGTGTGGCACCATCTCCAACTCTAACAGCATAACAAAAGGCCATCTCTCATGAATGTACCGCATGTCGTAAATGGCCTGATAAACAAGGGCCCTGCCCTTCACCAAAACCAAATAATTGCTTACCAAATGTATCTCCAAAACAAGAGGGGGCAGAAACTGGCCTTCGCCAAATAACAGAGACAGGAGCCCGTGCCACTGCAGGCCACATTTTCCTTTCCTTTCAACTATGGCCTCGTCTGATAGCCCCAGTTGGCTTCCAAAATGGCACCTCCTGGTTTGGCGGGCCACCCAGAACACCATGATGTGTCCACAGATCCACACACGGTGTTTCATCACAGGGCGTACTGCATCTGAAACAGATCAAACAAAAACACCATCAATAAGTCAGAGGTCGCAAACATGACCTATAGACTTGAGATTTCCATCAACCAATCCTCTGAATATCTTGTTGATGTATACCCAAGGCAGCCGCTAAAGATGCAGCCCCTGTACAAAAGGAGTGTGTGGCAAATCCAACTCCCTTAAGGCATCTAACATTTTTGCTGTGACTGACTAAAACTGGAACCTGGTGATTGGTAGCCCATCCAAATGGCATAATAAAGAGCCAGGGGTATGACCTTTAACTTGTAGGAATTTGTCTAAGGCTGTAATAGGACAGAGTAATTTATCACTGTATGATAGTAGGTGCAGCTCCCTGCCATTTATTGCCTGCTCTGATTTGGAGGATAAAAAGGACAGACTGATTGGATAGAGTAACATCTTGAAATAACAGGGCCTTATTTGAAAGATCGTGTCTTGAAGCTACCACTAGCTTGCTTATCCTCAGCACGCCAAAAAAGACAGTTAGTGTGGCTGCATGGAAAAGCATCACCTTATAGTCTCAGGGAGATCGGGTGGGAGAGCCTCAAGCAGGCTAAGCCCCGCACACTCCCTGCTAACAGCCGCAGAAGTGCGCCATTTTTATTTAAATTTCTGGACTCTCCATTGAGAGGCCAGCAAAGCCTTCTCCCAGGACCAATAGATTGGGAAAAGTATTCTCAGGTCATGGTCAGGGACAGCTAACATTGCCCATGCTCACAAGTATTCATTGCATATGCTTTATTAATTGCAATGTCAATAACTTAATATTGCAGTGA
Source organism: Sceloporus undulatus (assembly GCF_019175285.1). NCBI lineage: Eukaryota > Metazoa > Chordata > Lepidosauria > Squamata > Phrynosomatidae > Sceloporus > Sceloporus undulatus. The sequence continues at coordinate 53,943,948 of NC_056524.1, read as the reverse complement.
CTGTAACATCTGGGTTCAAATGGTTGTAGTATATAATAAGAAAATACAAGACTGGTCTTGCTACCTGAAATAAAGGCCAAAATAGTGCCATTTACTATCATGTACAGAAGCAAACTGCTCTACAGATGACTATTATTTCCACACTAGTGAAAGAACAGTGTCTTCTACTGCATCAGTAATGCAGTAATGCATCAGAAGACTACTGTAGAACTTAGGGGAGGCAATATGGAACCTATTGGGTGACCTTTCGCAATTCACACTATCTCAGTCTCAGAGGAAGACAAAAACAAATCCCCTCTGAAAAAATAATGCCAAGAAAACTAGGTGTACCTTCGGTTAGAAATGACTTCAAGGCATAATAACAACAACGGTGACAGATACAGTTCTGTCCTCCAACAATATGGAGTGGCCAAGAATCAGGATAAATGGCTGGTCTTGCTGTCTTCCAACAGCAGCCTCACAAGAGAGAAGACTGATGGCCAAGAAGAATACTCAGGCAAACAAATAGTGCATAGTGCTTCAATTTTCCTTCAAGCAGACCACATGTGTCTTGCAGTGAGATAAAGAAATAAATGGGATGGCTGGTATAGACCGGCCTGAAAAACTGGATTCCACCCGGCATGGGGGTGTGGTGTACCCATGATGCATGCTCCCAAGTTGCCTGGAAGCCAGCTTCATGGTGCCTGGCACTTCAGGGCACAGTAGCAGGCTTCAGCAGCACATTTTGTAGCTTCTTTTTGGGCCAGCAAAAAGACAGATTGGGGCCATGGCATGCAGTTGCCATAGCCCCAACCTGGCTCTCCCAGGGTGGCTTCAAGCTGTGCCTTTGGGGTGGTCTGTTTCGCCCCACAATCTCTGTATTAGGATGTGAAACTGCCAGGAGTCCAAGGGTTTCACAAGCCACCTCACAGGTCACCCAGAGGTCTGCTAGCCCTGTGCACCCCCCCCCCCATTTTACACTTTTAAAAAAACCCAAAGTGCTCTCTCCTAAGACCTGTGTGGGAAGAGACAAATTTTGTCTAATACTTTGGCCTCTTGGACTGATTTATGGCCACAACTGACTTCCCTCCCAATTCAGGAAGTGAATCAAAGTTACTTCCAGTTTGGGGAGGAAAAAAACCTTACCAAGGTTAGAGCAACCCCCATATTCCTGCCTGCTAGAGAGAGCAAAAGGCATTTGGAATCTAAAAATATATATTTTTCAAAAATAAAATTAAAAAAAATAAACCAAAGAGCATGAGGAAGCCAACCATACATTGATTACTCTATGTCAGCCTATGTTATCTGTAGTTATGGGGAGTGGTGATGATGAGAGAATTGGACAAATCCATGGAAGATAGTTTTATCAGTATCAATGATATCACCTGTTAGTTGTAAGACAGATTCATACTAGAGACCACTTGATGGAGTCATCCTATGGGTCCCCACAATAAGATTCCTGGAAATGTCAGACAGTTCATTATTGAAGCCAGGAGAAGGAATAAGCAAATCTGCTAGATTCGCTTTCTTTCATATGAAAAAGTTATGAATGTTGATAATTTGTGATTTGTTTTTGTTTTTTAAAAAAGGACACCCCCGAACTAAATTTTCACCCATCACTGAATAGAAAGCTTTGATCCATTGAACAAAGTTCTTCTTAAGAATCCAAGGCAACTTATATACCTTTTAGAAACATCAATATCTTTAGAAAAGTGACAGTATGGGAAGATAATGGGAAAAAATCTGTTCTCTGGCATAATACATATTGTTTAAATTAATCTGGTTATTAAAATATGAGCAGGAGAGAAATGAATTCAATCCAATTTGGGGACATGCTTTTGTATTATTATAGTAATTTTTATAACTTGATGTAATTTTTATCAGTTCAGCTTCAGCTGTGAATCAGATATTTCAAATACACTGTTATTAATAGCCCTGCTAAGGTCTTCAAACAAAGCTTCCTTGATTTAATCTATCCACTAGAGTTTCAGTGTAAAAACTGGAGATGGCTCCTGTACCTTTAATAAATGTGTAGAAGAGGGAATTTCAGCAGGTGTTTCTTGCTACTAGGTTGCCTCACAATCAACAAGTGCAGCAATTACCTCTTCAATACAGCTATTAAAGCTACAGAAGCCATTTTTCTTTTTTAATTGGACAACCCTGCTTATACGTCTGTAATGTGAGCTTGCTCTTCATGTTGTCTCCCACTTAAACAAAATATAATATTTTGTAATTAATCATGTCATCTCATGATATGGGCAAATTGAAACGCTCTCAGTTTAGATATTTTGGCTTCTAATGAGGGAATTATTTTGAATTCTTGATTTTTTGGACCCATTTATTGGTCTCTCTGGCAATCCATGGTGTCTGCAATAATATTTATTTCAATTATAATATTTCAGATGTATTGATTCTCTTTCTGTCAGCTTTCTTCACTCTGCAGCTTTACACAGTCATACATAGAAATCAGAAATACTACAGCCTGAATGATTTTTACTTTGGTATTTAGAAATATTGTTTTGCATTTGAGGCTTTTGTCTAGTTCCTTCAGAGTTCATGTTTTGTTTTGGTTTTGCTAAAATCTATTCTTGGTCTTGTTTTGTAGAGCTTCTCTATAAATGACTGTCAGTTATTTGTCTGTTTGATTTCTACATTGACCATCAGGTGATGTCCATGTATACAGTTGTCTCTTTTGTTGCCTGTAGAATGTGTTTGCAATGAATAGATGGTTGGTCTCACAAAACATGATTAAATAACCCTCTTGTTTCGTTTATTGACCCTAAGCCAAATATTCCAACAATTTTTTTCTTTTCTCTTTTCTGCTTATATATCCCAGTTGTTTAGGATTATCAACATTTTCTGTTTTGGTATATGATGAATTTCCTTCTGGTTTCCAGCTTAGAATCTTTCAAGCTCTTCTTCTTTTGCTTCTATATTTGGAGCATCAACTTGGATTATATGGCTATAATAATACCACCACCAGTAATACTGCTGCCCAGTAGCAATTTGACACATTTAGTCTGAGTCCTCAGAAAAAGCTTGTTTGACTTAGTAGACCTTATGAACAGCAGTGCTACCAGCAGCATAGATAGGTTCACTATCTACGGAATAGATAATACCATGACAGGCATGTTAACATACTGCTTTGGGGGAGGGATCCATTGGAGCAAATCTGTGTGTGTGTGTGTGTGTGTGTGTGTGTGTGTGTGTGTTATTATGTGTGGTTAGGCTTGAATGAAAACAATATGCTAATTTTAAAAGAAAAATAGCTATAAGCAATTTTTGAAGAAAAAGGATATTTATATCTGTCCTTGGAAATAATTTAAAAGCAAAACAAACAGGAAAGGAAAACTGTAAATAGGTACCCACAGAATCAAGTGAATAAATATACTTTTTTTCAGCAGCTGCTGCATTATAGGATAAATAATTACTTGAAATATTGCTGTGTATGCCCTTAAATGCAGTATTGATTTTTGTTCCTTTTTTGGATGGAGGAGTTATGCTGCTAACAGTTTTTATTATTTTTCCTCTCATACTAGGAAAATGCAATGATAGTTGAAATGGCTGGGTAAATTACCTCTCTATTATGAGAAAAAAGAAAACTTTTTGTATCAAAGGAAGGCTAGTAGAAACGTAGGTTGCATGCTTGATTGCAGCCTGTAGCTGAGGTCAATACAGTCATGCTAACTTGGAGTCAGCTGTGTGAAATAGTTCACTTGCTCTATTTAGATTCCATTTAGATAGGAAGTCACTGAAGATGATAGTGATAATTACTACAGCATAGATGGAAACAAATCCATTATTTTTCTTCTATTCACACTGGACAAACTATTCACAAAGAAAAGTATGGCCTCTGTGATTACCTAACATTGATTCTGTCCTAGGGAAAGTTGGATCTACAATTAAATCTGCATTTTAAAAATATCTACATGACAAAAAGAATTTAAATATACACTGAAGTATGTACTGTTATACATAATTCATGTCAAAAGATTTTTATATATTTATTACAAAACATATATTATTAAAGATGAGATGCCTGTCAGAGGCAGAAAAAGGGGGAAGTCTCAAATTTATACTGCATATATTCTTCAATAAACTGATTCAAAGTCAGAATTTTTTAAAAAATATTTTTATTGAAATTTTGAGACATAGGACATACATACATCTAATGGACATGTAACATATAAGTACATAACCATATACACTTAAAGATGTCATCATCAATCCCTGCCACCCTGGGCAGCTTCAGATGGCTTCAAGCCAGCTTGGGAGCATGGTGTTTACATGCACCACGAACTCAAGTTGCACTGGAAATTACATGCTGGGCAGCTTCTGGTAAGTTGAGGGTGTAGCATTTAGATGTCACATGCCCGGGAGCCAGCAAAAAGCCAGCTCCAGAGGTAAAGGGATGGCTTTTTTCTGCCCCAAATAGGATTAGACTTTTTTTGACTCACAAACTACTGTAGGAACAGAAATGGTCAGTTTTGTACAATTGTTTCCATCAAGGAAGGCACAGTTTAGCACAGGCTTCCTTGCATAAATTGTCCCTTTCACTGCACTCCTGTCCTGCTCATGACATTGGTTGCAAAACTGGAAGAACAAAACTTGTATGCTACAATCGATGGAGTGCTGAATGGGATTTTTACAATGCTAATACCTTTATGAGGATGGAAAACTAGTACCAGGTATTACTTGGTCTATTCAATAGATAATTAGGGGCTAGTCTAATCATGCAAGTTTATTATGCAAACTGCTGTGGATTTTCACATTTTTGGATTGACATTTGTCTTAACTTTCCTGCACAAATCTGCATCTATTCACCCTCACTCTGCTGAAAATGTGCAGCCATGAGAATGTGTGTGAAGTGTATAGATATCCATACTTTTGATAATTTACATCCTCATGGATACTTTTGGATAATCTGGCAATAACTGCAAATCCTTTTCAGGGGCATTTCTGGAGTTTCTGCATCCCCTCAAAAAAAAAAAAAAGCCCCAGTTTCTCTGAATCATGTGTGTCTGAATTGCAGTCTATTTTAAGAAAAGGGTGAGTATTGTGTAGACACACCCTAGGTCAACATGTGAAAAATGAATAAACACCAACTGCCCTTTGGGCTGTCATGTTTCTTATTCACAGCTGGTGCTTACAATCACCTTTGGATCAAAGCCAACACTGAAAATAATTCATTTAGATACTCTTGATGCTAGCCAGAATGTGAGTTTTTACTGGTGCAGATATATTGGATGGTCTTGACTAGTCTCCATTTCTCTAAGGTTACACCTGCTGCTGAATGAGCTACCCATTCCTACTACACCTTCATTCACTAAATTTATTACAGACTGTCTGTAGCACTGTAGACCTACTATTGAGCAAGTCTTTGATTATACTATGCTTATAAAGCTCCGGTGTGCTGCAATTTTGTCAATTATTCATACATAAAAGCACCAGGGGAATGTCATTTAGGCTGATGGGGAAATGCCTTACAGTACAGAGCCACAAAGAACTTTTATCTCTCAGTGGTGCTTTTAGATTATATTCACTTTGAAGCTCCTGAAGTTAATCCTAAAATATATAGTGAGATACTCTTTTGGAAGAGAAATTTACAGTGTTTGCAGTTTGCTTACATGATCCTTCCCTCCATTCATTTTTTAAAATTCTTTTAACACCAAACAAATCATTATTTTTTTGGAATGCAGATAAGGACAAAAATCTATCTTTAATAAGATTGCAAATTAGATCCCTTGAATTGGTGATATGGTAATGCCAATACCATGCTGGCATTCTGAACTGCAGTTATAGATTTGTAAGGCTCCGTAACTGCTTCCTATTTAGTAAGAATACATAGTCACAATTGTGACAGTATTGCAACAACCATAAACAACACCCTCAGCCCACCTTCGCAGCCAACAGCCAGATTAGGCAAAGGAGTTCTGTTAAGCTGCTAAGGAAGCAGATGCTTCTAACCCCCTCCCAGCGGTGACCAAAGCTATGACAATTAGAATCAGGAACCCTGTTGCAATTCTCTGTTACAGCTTCACTTACAGGTTGGTAATGTAATCTTCCTTACACCGATGTTGGAAGCTGAGCAGACCTTCTTCACACAATCAGGCTGCTGACTGTTAAAAATGATCTTAGAAACTGGACCACAAGATATTACTTACTTACTATGTATATGTAACTAAGGGGCTATACAAACCGGCCATTAAGTCTGGCCTGGGGGTGGAGTTGGGGTGTGGCATCCACATGACACATGCACCAACTCTGCCCCCAGACTGGCATGATGCTGTGCACCATACCACAAGGCATTACGGTGCTCTTCTGCAACTGATTCTACATGATGCAATGCCAAAGGAGAGTGGGAAGGCCGCACACCAGCAGCTAAGGAGTTCTTTCCGGGGTGCAAAAAGGAGCTTTATTATTATTTATTAAATCATCCAGGACAGGTTCTTCATTCAATTTCTGGACCTGGAACCACAGTCTATGGAACTTTCATATTTCCAGAATTCAGCTTCAGATGTGGGCTGTCATCCATCCCTTTTCACCACATATGTATATTGATCTGCATATCTGTACCTTTCTTAGGTTCAAAACACACTGCAGAAATAATCAATTTTGAGTCTGCTTTTACTATCCTGGCTGGGGAATTCTGGGAACTGTAATTTTGTAAGTCATTTAGCCTTGTCTATCGGAGAGCTCTGGTGCCGTGATAGACTACAATTATCATAACTGGACCTTGGATTTTAACAAAACACCATTTGATTGAAAACCTGAAGAATAATGTGTAAATGTTTGAAATGTTTTGAACCTTAGTCCCCAGCTATCTTTTAAGATTATCACCAATATTTGTTCCTTTTGTGTTTAGGTTTCTTGACATTTCCTTCCAGTCCCTGAACATGTATAAATATAGGTCAACAAAGTGCCAACTACAGGTATAGAATGCGGGAATGCATGGCTCAGCAGTACCACATGCTCGTAAAATTAGATTGGCAAAATTTTTCTCTAGAACTGGTGTAACTAATGAATATATAGGACCCCCGGATACCGCTAGATATAAGAACCTCCATAAAAAATCGAATTTCAATCCTAATGTTGATGACCCATATATTAAGGTCTTCCAAGAAAAGGTGTTAAAAGACATACGCGATATCTTTACCTCCACCTCCAATAGCTGGCATAATTTATCTAAAATACATAAAAATACTTTGGATAATTTGCAAAAGAGGCAAGACATTATCATTAAACCAGCGGACAAGGGAGGGGCCATAGTCATATGGGGGAGGGAAGATTATGAGACAGAAGCGCATAGCCAATTATCAAATGTTAAACATTATAAGAAATGTGTGAAGGACCCCACAGATGATATTTTGAAATCTATTAAAATCATCTTAGAAGAGGCATTGAATATGGGTTATATAACAACTAATATTTATGAATATCCATTGGATTCCCCTGGTAGGATCCCTTTATTTTATTTATTACCAAAGATACACAAGGATAAAACCCCAGTTCTGGGTAGACCCATTGTCTCAGGTTGTGGCTCAATTTTAGAACCATTGGCTACATATGTCTCCTCTTTTCTGAAACCGTTCATTCTAGACATACCATCATACATAAAGGATACCAAGGAATTTGTCAAATACGTAGAAGAACTTACACCACCTGCTGAGACATGCAGGGAGGTTAGAACTCGGATTATTGAACACTGGAGCTGTATTAAAAACCGAAAATTGGAAGCCCCTTTGGTTAAACATTTTGTAGAGAAACAACATTGTTTTGATTCATTTAAATTCTGGTGCATAGATGGGTTACCTAATATGAAAAATATTAGACAGCTACAGATCTTGGAGCTCAGGTGGATCCATCGCTTGAATTCAGAATCCCCAGGTGGTTTAAATGAAAATGTAAATTGGTTAGTCTAATTATTTTCAATTTTGGTTTTCTACTGTCACTTCACACCTTATTTTTCCTGAGACTTGTTTGAGTTTTGACAGGATCAGGCTTATTGCCAGCACAGCTGGTTATATAAGACACCCTGATAACGAACTGAGCTCACTGCAGCTTTTGAATTTAGAGAGTGCACACACTTTGTGGGCTGAGGAATTGTTTATTGTAATTGTTTTTATTGAATAATGGTAGGCCACTGAGGAAGGCTTCGGCCGAAACGCGTTTGGCCCTGATTTTTCCAGTTTTAAATCTTTTTATAATTACCTTACCATAAGTAAGGGGTGGAATTCTCACCCTTTTAGTTGTTTATTTGGCTTTCTTCCAGGGCTAACTTCCCTGGTTAGGATAAGTTTATTGCTTTCACTATATTAGCCTCAGCTTTCAGATACATCTTTGTGGGGTATTTACCCTTTTAGAAAATATTTTTGTTTCCAGGGTTACATTTTCTTCAGAACCCCTTGGTTTTGGTTCATTACTGACTTCAGACAGTCATTCAGAGGGGAGTGTTAAAATATATTTCTATTTGTATTGAAAATGTTCAGATGTGTCAATGGTTAACTAAAGTTTACAATGGTTCCTGTTGAAAGCCAGAAAGCCTAGGCCTGGAAGAGCAAGTGCTGAAGGACATTGGCTGAGACAAAATATAAACAAAATATGTTATTGTTATGCTCTTGTGTTACATGGTGACTTCATGGGAAAGAGGTGTGTCCACTTGGTGGGAAAGTTGATCTTTTGAGAGAACAAAGACTGATGTCATATTCAAGTTTTTTTTCTTCTAGCATGGACTCTGAAAGGAAAAGATGTATAGTAGCCTGCTGTGAAAGTGTAAATAGCAACAAAGTGAATAAGCCCTCATTTGAGTGAAAATCTGTGTTGAAGTTACTTTGTTCCTGAGTTCCAGAGAAGACTGCATCTGTTCCAGTTGGTACCAGTTCAGAACCACCGGCAGCAAGAGACATTACCCATAACAAAGAGTTTTTCTAACAGGGAGATGCCATCTTTGGTCACTGAAGCAGTCCGAGACAGAGATTTGGGTGTCACCAGTATTGATAAACCCCGCTCCATGTCTACGGATGATCTCACCCAGTGGCTTCATGTAAATATTAAAAAGCGTAGGGGACGGAATGGTGCCCTGAGGAATGCCAGATTTTAGCTCTCTCTTAGAAGAGCAACTGTCTCCCAGCATCACCATCTGGAACCTACCTGAGAGGTAGGAACAGAGACACGTCAAAGCTGTGCCTCCAATTCTTAGCTCCCTCAGGTGTTCCAGAAGGATACCATGGTCAATGGAATCGAAGGCCGCTGAGATGTCCAAGAGCACCAACAGGGTCACACTTTCCCTGTCAGTGCCCAGACGGAGATCATCGACCAAGGCGATCAGGGCAGTCTCCATTCTGTATCCCGATCTGAAGCCAGTTTGAAATGGATCGAGATAGTCGGTCTCGTCCAAGACTGCTTGATGATGGCCCTCTTGATCACCTTGCCCAAAAACAGAAGAAGAGATACCGGCAGATAATTGGACTTTTCCAGGGGATCAAGGGAAGGTTTCTTTAATATTGGTTTAACCACAGCCAGTTTTAAACAGGTTGGAAAACAGCCTTCCCTGAAGGAGGCATTGATTAGATAGATCTTAGCAGATTAATGGTTGTCTCACCTCCCTGGATGGCCAGCCAAGATGGGAAGAGATCAAGAGAACAAATGGTCTTTTTAACTTTACCAATCAGCTTGTCAACGTCATGAGTACTCATAGACTCAAACCGATCCAAAATAACCTCATTAATGGAGTCACTGGATGCCTCTCTTATTGTTTCTGCAGTAATGCCAGCGTCTAAGTCGGTCCTTATCTTGAAGTAATCATGAAAACTGTCACAGCAGGCCTTAGTGGGTTGTAATAAAGGATTCAGAGTGGAAGGAGTCTGAGTTAACTTCTTTACCACCCTGGAAAGCTCTTTCCCAACAAGACTTCACACGTGTCTTGTCAGATAGGTGCCGAGTCTTTCGCCAGCGGCTCTCTAACCGTTGTTCAGCTAGGATCCCTTTCACTCATAGTCTTGTTCAGCTAGGTGTTCCCCATCCTATATCTATACATTTCATTTTTGGCCCTAAGTGCTGTACTTTACATTTCTCTATGTTCAAAATCATTTTGTTATCTTTGGCCTAGCTTTCTAATCTATTAAGGTCATTTTGAATTTTGATCCTGTCCTCTGGGGTATTGACTATTCTTCCTAATTTGGTGTCATCTGCAAATTTGATAAGCATGCCCTCTATTCCTTTGTCCAAATCATAGATAAAGACTGATAAAGTGGTATTCACTCGGCCCAGGACAGAACCCTATGGCAAGCCATTGGTCACTTCTCTCCGGGATGAAAAGGAGCCATGGCTGACCACCCTTTGAGTTCGGCCGATCAACAAATTATAAATCCATTTAACAGTTACCTTGTGTAGCCCACACCCACATTTTACAAGCTTGTTTACAAGAATGTCATGGGGGCCTTGTCCAAGGCTTTACTGAAATCAAGATATGCAATATCTCCCCAACTCCATCCGGGGCCAAAGAAGGCAGCAGAGGCAAGGCAGCATTGACAGAGTGTGGTCAGGAGTGGTAAGCTTGAAAAGCCATTCCCCCAGCCCTCAGGAAGACCAGCCAGCCAGGCAGGCTGAGGATTTTATCCGCGATTGCTCCCACTTCATGGAATGTCTTGCCGGAGGAGATCCATCAAATCACCAACCTAGAGAGCTTCAAGAAAGCTGTCAAGATGGATCTTTTCCGGCAGGCCTTCCCAGAATAGAACCCGGCCACATAAAGCTCCCCCCACAGACATATATAAATGAAGACTCTGCCCACAGTTAATTTATTATTGTATTATTGTTTTTAGATTTTATTGTCAGTAATTTTAATGGATAGAATTGTTTAATCCTTTTTAAGGGTGGTGGTGGAAATTGTATATATTATATTTTTTAAACGTATGCCTCTTTGATTGTGGTAACAAAAAGCGGGACATAAATTAAAGTTTTATTATTTATTATTTATTACAGCATTGCCTTCATCTACCAAACTGGTAATTTTTTCAGTAAATTGATTGAGTTCTAATGGAGCAAGATTTGAGAAAGGGCCTAGCCGGGCATCATATGGCAATAGCAATAGCATTTCTATACCGCTTCTCAGTGCACTTAAGCACTCCGTAAGCTGTTTACAATGTATGATCAAATTGCCTCCAACAATCTGGGTACTCATTTTGGCCACCACCGCAGGATGGAAGGCTGATTTGACCCTGGAGCCCCTGGCTGGGATTGACCTCACAACCTTGTGGTTTGTAAGTGAGTGGCTGCAATACAGGCATTTTACCACAGCAACACTACAGGTGGATTTGTGGTATTGGCTTTGCTTCAAATTGTTTTAGAATTGCTGTATATAATGTCATTATTTTCCCCTGTAAAATTTTCTATTCAAGGCTTTTTTTAGCTGAGCATTTATTGATTAATTTTTGAGATACTACTTTGTTTAATTAAGAAGTTGGATATAGGTTGCAAAAAGAAAAAGGAAAGGGGGAAAGAAAAGAATAGTACCCGTTATACTGGCCAAAGACCGAATAAATTTTATTACATATTACAAGAATAGTACCCATGTGTAATGACTGGGTCCTCCAGTCATTTGAGGACTTCTTCTGAACCACAAAGGATTAATCTGGGGGGAGGTACATGCTAATGAGAGATGACATCACATGCTAATGAGCAGCTACATCATAGCTGACGTAAGACCCAACTGACCAATCAGAGAGTAGGACCGCGAGATTCAAGAACATTCCATGAGAAGCCTTTAAAAGGCCTTGGTGGCCACGTGGTCCTTTGTCTCTCCCCTTCCTCATCTTGAGGGGGGTGGTACCATATGCTTTTGTTCTCCATCTTTGTGTTTGTCCTGGGAACCAGCTGTGTGCCTGCGCTGAGGCAGGCCGAAGGGATGCAAGTTGAGCTAGGCAATGAGGGCCAGCTCCTTGCATCCAAAAACTCAACAAGGACTGCAAATCCCATCACTGTGTGAGTAGCTAGAAAATGTGTTAGCTAGCACATTTAGGCTTTTGTTATGTTATCTAATAGCTTGCCTGAAATGAACACTTTGTAACTGCTTTCTGTACCTGTAAGGCAAGGGGCTTTGCAGGAATGATATGTTCTTATTCTATTCTATTTCTTTAACATAAATATCTTTCTTTAAAAGTATCTGCTGTCTCTCTCTGCTCCTGTGCACGTGCCTAGCTCGGTTACTGATTGCTTTAAGTTATCAAGGAAAGGAAAGTAGAAATCCCTCTAGCAAGTCCCAGTGTGTGCTGAGGAGGGAGACATAGTTTCTTGAAAATTCACTGGGTGGTGGCAGCGAAAAATAGATGATCTCAAGGGGTCTCATTCAGCTTGGCAGGGAGCGGGAATGGAGACCTAGGAGACTCTAGAAGGGAAAGTTTAAGGGATCCCCTGAGGATCAAGAGCCAAGCACAGGGTGGCTGGGGTGGCTGCTGGACCCCTGGGATCATCACACCATGCTACATTTGCAAGTAGCATGGGTACTATTTGGAGACAATAGTAATAGTACCTATCAAGGTACAGGTTTGGATTCACCTGTGGTCCCACCCTTCTCTCTGGTGGGTTCCAGTTCTTCCACCTGCCCAGTACTTCTTCTTTTGACCACCTCATTCTATGACAGGAGCACAGCTTTCTTGTAAGACTGATGCAGTACCAGTTCCCTACATACACAGAGCAAAGAAACTCATGGGAGTTGGAGTTGGCTAGAGATCAAGGCTGGAACTTGATTGTGAGCAAGGATGTGAAGAAGAGAAAGTAATAGTTAGGGCTGGCCTGAAGAAAGAGGCTCTTCCTCCCTAACTGTCATCGTTCGGCCTCTGAGGGAGAGAGAAGGCTGGCCCAGTACCATCAGGGGCTGGCCTGAAGACAGAGGCTCCTCCCTCCCTAACTGTCATTGTTCAGCCTCTGTACTGTATCGTATTTTCATTTTGTTTTGTAAACCGCCGTGATCATAGGAACGGCGGTATATAAATAAAATTTCAATCAATAGTTAGTGAATTGTATTTTGTATGAGCATTATTATTATTATTATTTTGTTTTCTTAACTGACTTAAGATGGTTTTACCTCCAAAGGCAGTATATTTATATTGTTTATTCATTTCAAATGTCTTTTTTTTCTCTTGTAAAAGACATTTGAAATGAATAAACAATATATACCATACCATAAACCTTTATTAGGCATCTCAAAAACATAATACACAATTAAAATTATAACTAAAATTATTTACATAGATACTTTAAAATTCCTTCCTTATAGCAAGTAATTCTATGCACTACAGATGTTCAAACTGTACCAAATTTTTGTTGCCTCCATTAGAAAATTTGCCATCAATCGTGTAATCTGCTCATTACAATCCTCCAATAAATGCACTAGAGTTATATCCATTACACAGTAATTCATTTCCATCAGTTTCTTTATCAATTTCTTTCTCGGTTTTTGATACAATGGGCAAAGAAAGACAATGTGTTGGAGAGTATCTGGGGATGCTTCACAAATACAAAAACGATTAACAAATGGAATTTTCATATATCTCCCCTTAGTAACACATGACGGATGGATGTTCAGCCTTGCAAAGAGGAAGGCTTTCCTCGCAGCCTGACGGGACAATGATTGGAAATACTTTGGTATCTCACCACAACAGGGGGGAATGCCAAATACAAAAGGGGAGCATACTCTGGGAGAGGTAGAATAAATTTTCATATGTTCCCAACTCAAAAAACAATCCTTAATTGTCTTGAAGCACTTCTGCTCCATCAATAGGAGTAGAGAGTCCAAATTTAAACCCTTTAATTTTAGATTATCTTGAAAGGTTTTTGACCAATTAGTATAATAGTTATCAGATAGAAGAAACTAGATTAAACTAGTTCTATTTGGTCTATAGTGGATTTTAAGCCAATATTTATATGCCATCAACCAGGCTGTGGTCTCAAGTGTATCCAAGCCAAGCTCGTCATATAACGTTAAATAATGAACACATGGCGGAATAGATAACAATTTCCTGCAGAACCGAGTTTGTAGATTTTCAACCTCCTTGTTAAAAGCTGTTGCCCATACAGATATACTATATAGTATTAGAGGTCTAATTTTGGTTTTATAAATTTTCAGGGCTACAAGGACATCTTGGTTTCCCTTCTTATAGTAAAAGGATTGTAGCGTTGCCAAAGCTCTTTTCCCAGAATGAACAGCCTTTTCTCTCTGCTTTACCCAAAGACCATTGTAATGGAAAAGAACACCCAAATATGTATACATTTTTACCTGTTCTATAGATTGATTATTCACCTTCCATTTCCTTGGAGTGAAACCTTTTGAAAATACCAAGACCTTTGATTTGTTAACATTAATCTGTAGGTGGAACCTTACACAATATTCACTAAATCTATTCAGGGCTCTCTTTAAGCCCACCTGAGTCAGCGACAATAATACAGTGTCATCAGCATATTGTAACACTAAAAGTGGGCGATTTCCTAACATAGGAGGATGGGTATCAACCGATGACATGAAATTTGGAAGATCTGCAACAAATAAATTAAATAAATGAGGAGCTAGGACACAGCCTTGTCTTACACCTATTCCTGAATAGATAGGGTCAGTTAGATGACCACTTTCAGTAAATTTTACCCTACAGCGATAGCTGGTATGAATAAACAATATAAATCACAGACAAGGTGAGGGGAGATGAAAATCTTTCTAAAATAATAATTTATTTTTCAACAGAGAAACATATTAGAGTTACAATTATGACAACTTTAACTAACAACCTTCCTTATGCAAAACACTTTGTCTTTGGTCATGTCTGTTTTTCCTACCATTACCACTGTCTCCCTCCCATGTCCTTGCATCACTACATGAGCACAGAACAGGAACCTCTGCATGCATTTATCTTCATGGATTGCATTGATTGCAAATGTAGTAGTCTGACAATGGAATATGATACCATGTCCTACAACTGCAACATAAAACCATTGTGTCCCCTTGTCCAAAGTTTCCTTTACAGGGAGTTTGGGGACATGTTGACCACCGACTTGCCTCTCTGTCGGTTAGTTGTAATATATATGTGGACAATGCTGCCTCCACAACCTCTACATCCGAAGATATTTGTACAGTGGTGCCTCGGCTTATGAAATTAATTCATTCCGCCATTCCTTTCGTAACCCAAAAATTTCGTAACCCAAAACACTTTTCCGTTAGCACTGGAAAGCCTATAGCTGCACTTTGCAGCATTTGAATTTCGCGCCGAAATGAATTTCGTAACCCGAAAAATATTTCGTAACCCGAAACAGTTTTTGCCAATCCAACTTTTTCGTATCCCGGAAATTTCGTAACCCGATCATTTCGTATCCCGAGGCACCACTGTAGTACTTTTTTGTGCATATGGGTGTACTCAGGATTCCTTCTCTTCCTTATCTTTCTGTTCTTGCAAACACAGTTCATGTGCCTGGCTACCTGTATGCCTATCCAGGACCTTGCTGTCTCACTTACTATGTTGCTGCATTCCTCACCACATATGACTGCATGTACGTTTAATATCGTGTGTATTCCACAGTCATAGGAATTTTTTTTGTTGTAGTGTATCCTCACATAAAAACACCTTCCATTCTTTCAAGTCTATTTGCAAGGTCACCAATGCTAATTGATAACAGGCTGCCGCAAGGCACAGAAGAACGTGTCCATGCTGTTGTGTTATTTCTTTGTTTTTCATTGAATCAATGATAATTACCTTTTGAGTTGCAAAAACTATAATCCCAAGTAGCCAATGCTGGCCAGGACCAGCAATATCCGTGTTAAATGGTACCAGAAGAAAGTCTTTGTTGAGAGCAAAATTTGTCTGCAGAAAACTGTAGAAAACATCTGCATTGCCTAAGGCAACACTTTTATATATGTATGTTGGGCAGAGCAGGATTTTATCATTTAACTGGTGTTGGCAAATGAAACTAGAAATAGCTTCATCAATAACTTCATCTAACACCCATTTTCCAGGGTGTAATGATTCCTTTAGTACGGTTGGTAGTTTTGTCACATATTTATGGTCTTTTACGCTTGGTTTTGTATTCCATGGTTTCCCATGTGTTGCAGCCTGCTGTTGTTCTGTGACTTCCTTTTTTGGTGTTGAATGTTTTATTAACCCAGCCTCTTGTGCAGCCACAGAGAAATCTGCTCCTTCAATTTCTGAAATATCGAGGACTATGTCAGGGATCTTGCGATTACCTGGAGGAAGATGTTCGTGGTATGACATACTGACAATGGAATCAGGTGCTGGGCTTACCCTGTAGTCATAGTCATCTGATCTGGGTTGTTTCCTTCCAGCTTTCTTTGATCTACCTTTCTTTCTTCTCATAAGTGTCAATAGGGAATAAGTGGGCTTATCGACTGGTTCCATGTAATAAACTGACCTTTGTTTTTTTTTAAACTAAAGTTTATTATTAAAAAACACACAATACAATACAATACAATATAGTACAATATATGACAGAGCAACTCATTGACACATTGACAATACTTCCCATTGACAATTACAGCTAACATACATACATTTTATACAATTAATTAACACACTCTCTGTACAACCCTCCCCCCCCATGACCTACGGAAACCCCATACACTAATACAATACAGACAATTACAAACAACAAAAGTAAAATTTCCTTCCTGGAAGTTACTGCATGCTGTCTTAAGCTATGAATTCTTCTACATTTGCTAACTCCAAAAGCCCTTTTATATTCAGGATATTCAACTTTGCTGACACCTTAGATATGATTAAAAAATAAAAGTGAAGAGTTTTTATAAGTGTATTCTTGGGATCTTCAGTGACTTATATAATCATATCGATTACTGCAGAAAAAAAGGGAAAAAAAAAGGATTGCAAAAATATTCTCTAATTCTCCTAAAGAAGCATTCACAATTTAGATTACGTAAGTAATAAATTCTTAAATCTTTAACACATGGAGTAATACCAAGATCCTATGAGAGTCAATCAATCAAACATTTAATTTGCTTTTCTTTTTCCAAAAAGCTAATGAATAGTTTCCAATTTTCTTTACAGATTTCCCAATCAAGTCCTCTTAATCTACAGGTAAGTTTGTCCATTTCCGAGAGGTCTAGTACTTTTAATAGCCACTTATTATAATCAATATATCCTTTACTTTCCCAGTTACCGGCATAAATTATCCTCGCAGCTGAGGTCAAATAAAATATAAGTCTTCCAAACCTTTTCTCTAAAATGTCATCCTTTACCATACCCAGTAGATAAAATTCTGGATACATAGAAATTTATAACTTAAGATTTGCTGCAAACACTTACGTATCTGTTTCCAATAGCTATTTGCAATTCCACCAAATGTAGAAAAAAGAGCCAGGAGCATTATTACATTTCCAACAGTTTGGGTTTACATTGGAATAAATTTTGGCTAATTTTAAAGGAGTTAAATGCCAACGAAATTGCATCTTAAAATAATTCTCTCTGAGAGCGTAGCTTGCAATATATTTAATTCTTATTTTCCAATTTTTCTCCCATTGGCTTAGAGGGATATTATGTTGCAAATCTTGAGCCCATTTAATCATTGAGTTTTTTATATGATCTTCTTCCATCTCTAAAGATAATAAAGCCTGATATAGTCTAGCAATTTTTTTAGGTTTTTTTGAGAATAAGATGTCATCCAATATTGACCCAGCTACCTCTATGCCAGTGGTGTTTTTGTCTTTGATATATCTCTCCTTAATTTGTCTATAAGTAAACCAGCTAATCAAATATCCCTCCTGAATAAGCTTTTCATGTGTTTTTAGTCTCAATTTTTGAGTCTCACCATCCATAATCAATAGTTGTTTATAATTAATCCATTTCTCCGGTATAAATTCTTGGTTTTTATAAAAAGCTTCATTTACAGAAACCCATAAGGGTATTTTATTAAACAATCTTGGCTGATACCGATGCCATACTTTAATAAGGGCCTTCCTAATGCAGTGGTTCTCGAAATCATGATTTGCTTTTAATTTATCATAAAACAAATATGCGTGCCAGCCAAAAATGATGTTAAGCTTCTATTTTCAAGATTACACCAGTCACTGATCCATTCAAAGCAGCATACGTGAAACTAAATTTTGAGATCTGGAACTGCCAATCCACCTTGTTCAGAGAAGTCCTGCATATCCTTGAATCTCACTCTAGGCTTCTTCCCTCCCCATATGAATTTACTAATATCTCTTTGCCATGTTTTAAAGGATTTTTCATTAATTAATATTGGGATATTTTGGAAAAGAAACATCATTCTAGGCAGGATATTCATTTTAGTAGTAGAGATTCTGCCTAGCCAAGAAATTCCGATCTTATTCCATTTCTACGTGTCTTTTTAAATAGATTTCCATGTTTTTTCATAATTATTTTTGAAAAGATCAATATTTTTTATCGTAATCTCAATACCCAAGTATCTAATCTTATCCTTAATTTGAAAAGAAGTTTTTAACTTCAGCTCATCTACCTCTTGCTTTGACATATTCATTATCAACATGGAAGTTTTTTCCTTATTAATCTTCAATCCTGATACCGAACCAAATTGTTCGAGAATTTCATTAAGCTGTTGAATATCATTCGATGGGTTCGATAATGAGATGACCAAGTCATCTGCATATGCCCTCAGTTTAAAATGATGTTTTTTCACTTTGATCCCTGTAATTCCTATATCTTCTCTTATCATGTAATTAAGAACTTCCAAAGTAATTATAAAAAGTAACCGCGACAAAGGGCAGCCTTGTCTAGTTCCTTTCAACATATTAATATTATGCATTTTTTCATTATTTATTATTAATTTTGTAGCTTGTGGCTGATATATTTTGTTTATTCAATTTTGAAATTTATTGCCCATGTTCATCGTTTTAATTAACGCTTTCATGAATGCCCAATTGACGCTGTCAAAGGCCTTTTGGAAATCTATGAAAATCAAGGCTAATTGTTTAGCCACCCTTTTACCATGATATTCTAGAATATCTACTATGTGCCTTATGTTTTCCTTTAGTCTCCTGTTAGGCAAAAAACCACATTGATCTGGATTAATTAAATCTGAAAGAATTTTTTTAAGTCTTAAAGCTATAATATGTGTAAATAGTTTATAATCAGTGTTTAATAGAGCGATCTCTATTAGAGATATTAGATGGATCCTTTTCTGCCTTAGGAATCAATCGTATCTGAGTTCAACCATGATTTTGGTAAATTATCATGCCAAATATTATTTAGGACTTTAAGCAGGTGAGTTTCCAAAACATCTTTAAATATTTTGTAATACTCTGAAGGGAACCCGTCTGGGCCGGTTGCTTTCCCACTTTTACTCATTTTGATCGCCTCCGCTAATTCTTGTGCTGTGATATCTCTGTCTAACATTTGTTTTTGTTCTTCAGTCAGCATCTTCAAAGTTGTGTTATGTAGACATTTTTCTATTTGTTCGTTATCGATATCGTCTTTTTTAAATAACCCCGAATAAAATTTAGTGAAGGCATTTTTAATGTTATGTGGATCAGAGTAGTTCATACCCTCTATTTGAATGGAATTAATACTATTTTTGTGCGTTTTTTCTCTTAATTGGAACACCAAAAGTTTACCAGTTTTATTAGCATGTTCAAAGTATCTTTGTCGGACCCTCCTAGTTTTCTTATTTACTTCATCCACTAATAGGATAGAGATTTGTTTCTGAATATATTTGATCTCATCTTGTAGATGTTTATTTTGGGGGGGATTTCAAGAGTAATGTTTCATTTACATTTAGTTTATCTTGTAATTCCTTAAGTTTTTTCTGTTGGTTTTTTCCCAATTCTGATCCTTTTTGTATAAAAACCCCCGCATTACTGCCTTAGAGGCATCCCAGATTATATTCATATTAGTATCCGTGTCTAGATTTTCCTTAAAGAAATTAATCAGTGTGACTTTAGCTTCCTGCACTATTTTATCATTTTTTAGAAGTAAATTATTTAACTTCCAATCCCATGTTTTATGTCCTATCAGCAGTGTCATAATTACAGGATTATGATCTGACATCACTTTGGGTAGAGTTTCTATCTTTTTTATATTAGGGCAAAGATCCTTTGATACCAAAAACATGTCTAACTTTGCCCAAGAGTGGTGTACTTCTGAGAAGAAAGTATAGCTTTTAGCCTTGTTGTATTTTATTCTCCATCCATCTTCCATTCCACAAAATTTCAACAGATCAAAAAAAGACTTAGGTAGCTTACCTTGTGAACTTTTAATTTTTTTTATCAGAGAATCTATCTAGGGAGGGGTTAATTACCCCATTCCAGCCCCCTAAAGCAACTATGTTATCAAAGGGGATTTCTTTAATTTTATTTAATAATTTCACATAGAACCTGTCTTTTTTCTCATTAGGGGCATAGACTCCTACAATTAGTATTTTTTTATTTTGAATCTGAGATAGAACCGCTACGAAATGCCCATTTGGGTCATTCAAGACCTCCTGTGATGATATATTATGTTTAACATATAAGGCAACCCCTTTCTTTTTCTTATCTGAGCCAGCCGCAAAGCACTGGCCAAGTTTAGCATTCTTAAGGAAATTTAAACCAGATTTTCGAATATGAGTTTCCTGCACACAGCATATATCATATTTTTGTTTCTGTAGGTACAAAAATACTTTCTTCCTCTTAATCACTCTATTTATACCTTTCACGTTCCAGGTCACAAATTTGAGTTTTTCAGTCCTCATCTTGATTAAGGCCAAGATCATCCAAGCCGACAACTGAATCCTCGTCTAGACTTTTATTTCCTCCTTCTGCTGGAGTTTTGTTGAGCGAGCCATTATCAAACAATATCATTGGCATATCAAAGGGATCATTATTTAAGTTCTTAGAGGCAAATAAAGAGTCAGCAGAATGAGCAGGAATATTATTCACAGAAGCCTTGTATCCTTTTTGTCCCGGTTCCGACTCAGGGATGTTTTGGTTTTTTCCTCTGACTTCTTAGCTTTTTTTTAATCTTTCATATATTTTTCCCAAAAGAACCTCGCTTGTTGAACTGTTCTCAATTAAATCTTTTTCTTTTTATACCAGAAAATAATCCCTTCCGGAATTATCCAACAATAAGGAATATTGTTCATTTGGAGGTCGTTAGTCAAAAACTTATACTCTTTACGTCTTTGCAAAATTTGAACAGGAACGTCCTTAAACAAAAGTACCTCTTGACCGTCGATTTTAAGTGGATTCGCTGTATGAATTCTCAGGATACGGTCTCGCATTTCTTTTCGCAAAAAATAGATCACAATATCTCTGGCTATTTTTTGCTGTTTAGCGATCTTCGAGTTCAATCTGAACATTTTGTCTGTTTCCATCAAGCAAAAATATTCTTCAATTTGTAAAAATTTTGCCAGTTCTGGGATTATCCTATTGTATAAATTTTCACCTTCTTTTTCCGCAAGACCTCGAATCTTAATACATTTTCCCCTTACTTTAGCATCTCTGATCAATTGTTCTTCTTCATAATAATTTTGCCTTACTTTAATTTCTTCAATTTCTTCTTGAGCATCTAGTTGTTTATCTTCCAAATTATCAATCTTATCTTTCATATTTTTCAAGTCTGAGGATATTTTTTCAACTGTACTATTAATTTCCTTCAGCTCATCCCGTAGCTCTTTCTTTATCTCAACTTTAAAAAGTTTCATTTCTTTACTTAAATTTTCCATTTAATAATAATAATAATAATTTGTTTTATTTATATACCGCTATTCCAAAGATCATAGCGGTGAACAGCAAGTAAGCTAATTAGCAAGTAAGCTAATTTGCCCCCAACAGTCTGGGTACTCATTTTAGCGACCTCGGAAGGATGCAAGCCTGAGTTGAGCTTGGGCCCTTTTGCTGGTCTTGAACTCGCAACCTTGTGGTTTTGAGTGAATGGCTGCAGTACAGGCATTTAACCACTGCGCCGCCAGGGCTCCTTCATTTGTTGGCTGAGTTGAGATGTTATTCTACAAATATCTTCAAAGTATAAAGAAAGGTTTTCAGGTGAGAATTGAGATGTTTGTTGATCAATAAATGTTCTTCTTGGCGGATTCGCACTCATTTTTGCACTTTGCGCCTGAAGCTGAGTTTTCTTCCGAGTGTCCATAATAGTCTTATGCTTCAAATTAAACCCAACTGGCTTCAAACAATGAGAATAAATGTGTAACAATGTGCTATGGTATCTATAATAATCCTTGGTTAAATCTTAGTATCTTAATAGTTTTATTTATCCTTTGTAATATCAAAGTATTTATGCTTTTACAGTATTACTCCACTGCTAGGATTATAGGACTACACTTCCCAGCATGCCAAGCATTTGCTTCCTGTGCTCCTTGTGCTTGCTCTCCTGCCCAGCTTCCTGTAGCCTCACATAAATGCAGAGAAGCTGAGAAGTCCCAATCTCACAAAGGAGCTGCTCACAGGTAATTTTGAATCAAATCCTTGTTCTTATTGTTGTTATTATTCCTTCTATAGTAGAGTAGGTATCATAAAGAAAACAAAGGAGAGATAGAGCAAACTTGCTTACTGTTCCCACCACTTCTAAGTGCTTCTGAAGTAATTCTTTGTTCAGTCTTTTAAGTCTGCTGGGATCCCCTTTTTCCTCCAGTCTATGAAATAACTTAATATTATTTGTGTGCGCAGAGTTCCGTTCTGGAGCTAGCTGAGCGTCAGCATATAGTCAACTTCCAGCCAGTTAGGGACTAGGGAACCCCCAGACCCATTAAAAGCTTCTCCTTGTATCTTGAGTAGAAAATTGGTGGTGGGTCTTCGCGGTTTTACCCGCTGTGGAGTAGTGCGGTTGTGGATGGCTGCTCCCCTACCTTCGTCCAGAGTCAAATGCCGAAGGTATTGGTGGGGATATATGTGCCCCCTCCGAAGTCCACTCCTTATGGACTATTCTGCTGCTTTTGCTGGTGATTTGAAGCAGCTTTACCTGCACCCCACGGACGAGTTTGCAGAGCCTCCACAAATGCGTCCACTCGACCCGCCTTCCAACCCGGAGGCCCCATAACAAACTGACATTTGAGCAGCAATAATATGATAACATTTCCCTGTACTGGTGCAGGAACAGTGTGCAGGTGGTAGAAAAAGTGTAACTGCTTGCATTTTCCTACTGCAAACATCACGGACATTGAAGGTGCCTGACCGACAGCAGAGACTGACTGCTCCAGAGACCTTGCACAGCTTAGCTAGAGATGTCTGGCTCATGCGATAATTCTTTGACTTTTTCATACCTTTCCTGGGAGGGTTCTGATCTTCAGTGGATTTTATGTTTTCAATAATTGTTTCAAGAGGGTAAAATAAAGGGAAATCTGTGTCCAAGGGTGATTTCTGTAGGTGTAAGAATTGCTTTTTAGAGAATAATTTCCCAGTCCACAATATGCTTGTTTGAACTCATAGAGAAAATATGTTTGCATATAGTACATTGTGAGTACCACAGCATCAACTGGTATTTCTTTCCAGTCCATCTCATCCTTAATCATCTTGTTCATGCTCTCGTTGATGTTATTAGTTGCAGTTAGGTCACTTCTGAATGCAGCAAATTTTTCAACATGGAATTTTGCAGCATATTTGGGAATGCAATCATTCGGTTCTTTATCAAAATATTCTTTAAATGGCTGACTCCACAGCACACTATATTCCTCATATTTTGACTGATATTGCTTTTGGGATGATAAATTTAGCATTTCTGTCACATGGTTTTTTAAAACTGTCAAGTCATCTTTTTTCTCACCACGAGCCTTTACCCACATCCTCACATCTCTGAGGATATGATTTCTGCAATATACCCTTGGAATTTGTGGGAATTTCTCTGCCAAAGGTTGAACAATACCTCTTTCTTGGTCTGTTACAAATGGTATTTTTTCCATTTTGTCTGTTCCCAGTTTGGAAAGTATTTCACACAAAAAATCAGCATGGTATGCCATGAATCTCTTGGTATGTAGGAGAAATGCAACAGGGAGTATTGGATCTTCTTGTAGAACAATGGCCTGTTACAGACTGCCAAAATAAAGCTGCTTCGGGTTTCTTTGGAGGTATGCTGTTTAAATGATGCCTGCATCCTAAGAATCCGGAAGCTGCACCAAAGCTGCACTCCAGTGCTTAGGAATGGAGTGTGGCTTTGGCGCGACCTCCAGACTCTTAGGACCCATGCATCATTTAAACAGCATAACTCCAAAGAGACCCGAAGCAGCTTTATTTTGGCAGTCTGTAACAGGCCAATGTTTCTTATCACTATGGGAGATAAATAGAAATCACCTAGTTTGAAAGTTGTGTCATAGGACACAAGTTGTGGCAAGGATGCATCTTCACATGAGAGTGAGAAGAGAGCTTTTGCCTCTGCAATGATATCAGGATGTCCAAAGGAAACTATGAGATTGGGAATTAGGGTGAACTTCATGATAAAATTTTCAAGATGGTATGAGAGTTCCACAAGGCTGAATATTTCATCATTGCTAATTCTTTCCTTCTGCTTGAGTTTGTATGATGCATTTTGAACCTGTTTCAAATCACGTGGACGATCAGTGGCCATATGTCTGTGAGAACTGCCCAATGATGCAATTGTTTGTAAATCTTTATAGGCTTTCAATGGGTTTTTGTGTGACTTTAATTCCATGTCTATTTTTTCTAAATTCTGCTTCATAGTGCCAGTAAAAGGCTTCTTTGAATGCTTCCTGTTACCATGAATGGAAGGTTAGTGCAATGTTTCATCACCCAAATAGTGGATAATATATAATTTTCTTGGCTCTGTGCACTGACTGAGGCAGTATATATGTCTCTTGAAACCATGCAGCAAGTCTTTCCTGGATCCATTTGGGTCCTTTAGATAGTAGTATCTTTTCAATACAGCTGGGCGGTGCAACCTCTTCTGATGGAAATTTGACCCCTTTGCTGCCCATCTGTACTGGTCAAAACGATAATCATGCTCATATTTAGGAACAGGAGAGGAAGAACAGTAAACAAACACATCCTCACCCTTTGGTAGCACTGGTGGTAATGAAATAACTTTACTTTCATCTAGGTCTTCTCTCCTGAGAATTGCTAGTACTTCTTCCATTGGAAGATCATCTGTCCGACAAGTCATATATGGGTTGCTACATGGATCCATACCTGTAGTGTTGCAGTCTCTCATTTCTGTAGTTGCTGGCCCAAGAATGAGGTTAGTTGCAGATATTTGAAAAGGTGGTAGGAAGTTCAGGAAAGAAAGATCTATAATCAAACTGTATCTGCAAACAAGTCCCCAAGCTTCATCCAGACTTCCAGAAATTAGGGGAGCATAATATTATGAAGTCAAAGGCTGTGCGATTCTCAGTCTTCTGTAAAGTTTGATTGGACTGAGACCAGGTGCCAGAAATCCTCCATCTCCTGGACAGATCCTATATTATAACCTTATGTCTGGGAATCTGGGAGGAATTGTAAAATGTCTTCCATTCTGGGAGAGACAGTAGCAATGAAGATATTCCACCAAGCCCCTTCCTCTGCTAGGCCTTTTCTGCAGGGGCCTCCTTGCTGTTCAGGGTCTCTTCTCCCCAGGCAGAGTTGCTCACAGGAGTGAAGGGACCAAGGACTGAGACATCCCTGAGCTCTCCTGTCCCCTCCCCCATTCTCATCCCCAGGCCATTGGCTTCTTCCAGTTGCCAGGTAAAATTCAGTTACATTTGCCCTTCAATGGAAACTGAAACTGCCTTCATGGGTTGAAGTGGAAGTTGTTTTTATCTGCTAGTTACTCTTCCCCCTCCATCCTTTTGGGCGTATTATTTAACTTATTTAGAATTGTAGAATCATAGTTGAAAGAGGCGGTTTTTTCAACCTTCTATTCCCCCTTTGGGGATGGTTTTTAAAAGCCCCAGGAGAATTCCATCTCTTTCATCACCTCTCCCACCCTCCTGGGGCCTTGGGGAATGATGACTTCCCCGCCAGCCTTGCCCCGTTCGATATGCTTCCTCGATCATGCGATACACCTGGAAGACAGGTTTCATCAGCTGGCTCCCGAGGCAGATCCATTGCCGACCCCTTTCCCAGAATTCCTTTGGGAGGTTGGCTGCTAGAAATAATGCAAGGAGTTTTGGCGTCGGTTGCTCCCTCTACTTTCAAAGTGTACAAGCAAGCCATTACAAAACTGTGGGACTTCTTTCGTGCTGTTGGTATGCAACTTAGATGGCCTGTTGACTCTGACACTGTCATGCAGTTTCTTGTATGGTTGAAGCGTACCAACAGCACGACTAAGACTATGGCCATTCATTTAGCTGGCCTTACCTTTTTCTCCAAAGCTGGTGGTTTTGCGGCTCCATCTTCTTCCTTTCTCATGCAAAAGGCGATCGAGGGCTGGAAGCGTTTATATATCAGGGCCAAAGATGCCAGACGACCTATTTGTTTCCAGCTGCTTTCTAATATTTGCTCTTTATTACCTTCTGTTTGCTTCTCTGATTACGAATATGCTTTGTTTTTTGCTGCATTCACGGTGGCATTTTTGGGGCTTTCAGGTTGGGAGAACTGGTTGCTTCTTCCAAGGTTGATGTATCATTTAGGGCGTTTAAAGCTTGCAATTTGTCCTTCATTAAACATGCTATTTCTTTGGTTGTCCACAGGTCCAAGTGCGATCAACTTGGCCGTGACGAAACTATTGTTCTTAGGAGGTTGAAAGGGTCTACTATGCGCCCTGGCACTGATTCTTATCTGTTTGTCCACTTGGATGGGAAGCCTCTCACTCATTTTCAGTTTGTTTCAGAGTTGCGCTTGGCTGTCAAGTGATTGGGGCTTCCTCCTGCTGAGTTCGGTGGACATTCATTCAGGATTGGAGCGGCCACCTTGGCATCTCAAGTTGGCCTAGCTGCTGATTCCATCAAGAAATTGGGCAGATGGAAATCTAAGGCCTATGCAAGCTATGTTCGGCCGTACTTGGACACGTGTGTTGGACACTGACAACTTTAGGCAGGGTTGGCGGTAGGCGTTCTGGCTGGAATGGCCTTTGTGGCAGCAGCATAGGCCAGGATCTAGTTGGTCTGGTTACCAGGGCTATGGAGCACTGGTTTGGGAGTCAATAGGGATCCAGGGGCGAGCTGGGCATGTGTTGTGGCCATTGTGGGGGCCACAACATGGTTAAACCACCCGGTGTCTAGGGGCTTTTAGAACAAGAGAGCACCTGGTGTGATGGCAGCTAGTTGGCGTTCCTTAGCCCCTAGGTCATCCCAACACCTGGAGGACACCAGGTATGCTGCTTATCAATTAACCTTCTTGAGGGGCTTCCGGTGAGCTAGCTCTGTGAGGAGGACGCGAGTCAGGAGGCTCCTGATTCCCTCCTCCGCAGCGACGGTGCTTGCTGGAACGGGGATGCCACCCACCCGTCCTTACCCTCCTTGGTGAAGAGGGGGTATACCTTCAGCTCGTTGGGGGTGCAGTGAAGGAGCAGTGGGGAGGGGCCCATCCTCCCAACCCCCTTCCCTGAACCGAAGAGCTGCTGTCTCCCGCCGCTGCAGTCGTTCTATCCAGACGACGTTTGCAGAGCCCTCACCCAGGGTTTTTTTCTTCTTCAAGAAATCAATAAGAGACCTTGCACAGGATGCGGTATTTATTTTATTTTATCCCTTGCAATAAGAGGAGCTTTTGTTGAAATTAGAGCGGGTTTGAGTCTGGGAAGAAAGAGGAGAGAAAAGAGAGCACACCCCTGAAGAAAAACGGAGCTTGGGAAGTGTGTGGGGAAGAAAAGAGTGTGTGGCTGTTCTGAAGCGCTGCAGTTTGAAAGACAGGGCGCCTTTGTCTTAAAGCAAGAAGATATAGAAGGAAACTTCCCTGATTTTTTTTTCTTCCTCTTTGAGAGAAAAGAGCAGAGGAGAGGGGTGAAAAACCCACATCATGGTAAAGAGAGATGTAAGAGAAGAGGGGTGTGCTAAAGACTGACCAGACTGCACCCTTTAAGCCACAAAAAGCTGCAAGAGCCCCTTAAGGGACTCCTTGGTTTGGGAAAGGAGTTGGTAATTAAGTATCCAGCATTGATTGTAAAAGACTCAGCTGTGTTTGGAAACATTTTGACTTTGATGAATCCCAGTATACAGAGGCATTCAAGAAAGTTTCCCAACTTCAAAGCCTCTATTTTTACTCTTTTGGTCTCAAGCTGATACTGTTTCGCTTATTCAAGGTTTCCTTCTTTGGCAACTACTTCCCTGTGACCGACTTTGTTGCCTTTTATATGGATATTACACTGCTTTGCCCTGCTGCACTGATACCCTGTTAAGTCTCAGCTTGGGTAATTTTGCCAGGAGTGGTTGAACTATAGACCATTTATATATATATGATGAACTAGGTTGTTTAACCCTTGCTTTTCCTTTTTTAGTCCTGAATGAATCAAATTGAATTGAACTTGAACTAGACTTTAATTGGACATATCTTCTCTCTCTTGTGTTGAAATTCTGAATTTTTTTGGCAATTAAGGACACGCTGTGGAGAGAGCGAACTGAAACTAGAGAAGCTCTACGCAAGAAGGAAAGCACATAGTTTGGAAGTTAGAACTGTATAATATTAATGAACTAGTATATAGGTTGGCTATTCTTATGAACTTCTTATGAACTTTTATGAATCCACTCTACTAGTCATATCCACATAATGGACTTTATTATTTTTAAGAGATAAATGTTAACGAATTAAGCATTCTAAAGTGTGTATGATTTAAGTATTTATTATTGTGATTTTTTTTTTCTTCTTTTTTTTCTATGATTCTTCTATAGCAACTCAGCGATATAAGATACTATAATTACATAGGATACGAATAGGATTGAGTTATTAGCAGAAGTATTATAATGACGGTCTGAATTGTGGTGTGTTATATACCTTTTTTCCCTCTCTTTTTTCTTTTTCTTTTTTCTTTTTTTTCCCTTTTTCTTTTTTTTTTTGTTCTTTCATTCTCTTTTTTTTTCTTTCTTTATTTTTGTCTCTTTTTTGTTTCTTTTCTCTCTCTCTCTCTCTCTCTCTCTCTCTTTTTTTTTGGGGGGGGGGCAGCTTTTTTTTTTTTTTCTCCCTTTTTTTTCCCTTTTCTTCTTCTTCTCCTTCTCCTTTTCCTGTACCAGACAAGATTTTTGCTTTCACCCCTCCGTATAAGAAGAGGAAACAGCAGTAATGGCAAGCCCAAGAAGGAACCACCATCAGATGCAAACACAGACTATGATGCAGGGAAGAAACTCTTTAGAGGATGAAATTAGAACTATTGACCCTAATCTATTAGTGCTTGAAGAATTAAGGATAATAAGGGCTGAATTGAAAGAACTTCGGACTGAACTGAAAGAGGACATCAGAGATTCGAATAAGGATCTAAGAGAGGAAATGAAGGAAATGAGAGCGGTAATTAGGAGGGATATCAGGAAAGAATTGGACTGTATTGTGAAGAGAATGGATAAAATGAATTTGGAGATAATTAAAACACAAAATGACATGGAAAAGATTAAAGAACGGATAGAAGTCTTGGAGAAATTCATGATGAGTGTACAACAAAAACAAGTCCATCAGCAGCGAATAGACCTAAATCAGGATCTTAAATACAGAAATAAATGTGTTAAAGTGAGAGGTGTCCCAGAAAAATCAAATGAAGATGTCTTTGATTTATTATTACAACCTCTGGCGGACTTCCTAGGCTATTCTACTGAAAGAATGGAGATGGACCTGGATAAAATCTATAGGATTAACTCTGTACAAGCCAAAGAAAAAAATTATCCCAGAGATATCATAATTTGCTGTACTAGAACGAGAGTAAGGGATATGATCATTCAAAAGAGCTACGAATCGAATCTTATGATCGGAAATACAGAAGCAAGAATTTACAAGGATATCCCTCCCTCTATAATGTTGGCGAGACAGAAATATAGGAACTTGACTACGACTCTGAGGCATCTAAATGTGGAATATAAATGGGATAGAGTGGAAGGCCTCTCCTTTAGTTATAGACAAAAAAGATTCAAGATCGATACAATACAGAGAGCGAAGGAGATGGAAATAAAATTGAGAAAGGACAATAGAGGAAGGAAGGAGGTAACACAGAAAGGACACACTGAAAATTCCAAGATAGATGGACTAGAAGATAAGAACTATAAGAGCATCGAGAGGGAAGAGGAGAGGTCAGAAGAGGAGAAAGAATCGGGAGATTTTTTGAAAAATTATTCTATCTCTTGAAGTTTGAGAGAGTGTGTTTGACTCCTAATTTTATATTTTTGTCTGATTTCTCTAAGCTGATTGCTCTGAGAAAACAAATTTCCTAAGCTTATAAAGACATAAAGGGGCGGAAGGGGTAGAACAACATTTATTCTTTTTAACCAAAAAGGGGAAAGAACCAAGCTTATAAATTTACCTTGAAATACTGACTTATAAATTGGAGATACTTGATTAAATCGAATATGGTCAAAATTATTTCCCTGAACGTTAAGGGAATCAATTCCAAATTTAAGAGGAGTATGGTATTTCATTACCTGGAGAAGATGAGAAGTGATCTGGTGTGTATTCAAGAAACAAAGATAAAAACGAAAGAAGAAAGACTATTAAGAAACCCAAAATTAGGAATTTGTTATACCTCCTCCACAAGTAAGAAAAAGAGAGGAGTAGCAATTTATGTAAACAAAAAATGGACATCTAAAGAGATCTTTAAGGATGACAATGGTTCCTATATAGCTGTAGAAGTTAACATTTCTAACCTAACTTTTTTGGCAGTAGGAGTATATGCACCAAATGATAATAGAGAGAAGTTTTATAGGGAACTTCATAATGTATTGTCTGAATACCAATACAATAATTTACTTCTCTTGGGTGATTTTAATGCTGTGGTGTCTCCTGTATTAGACAGGAAATGTGGGAAATCTAAAAAGATAAAAAAAAACCAAGGAAAGCTCCCGAAGACTTTTTTTCAGATGTGTGAGGATTATGGGATTCAGGATGTATGGAGGTTTAAATATGATCACGCTAGATGTTACACATTCTATTCTGAGACACATGATTCTTTTTCCAGAATCGACATGTTTTTCGCGAACAGAGAGTTATTACCATTAGTTAAATTCATGGATACTCAAGTAACGTCTGTTTCTGATCATAATTTGATCCTGATGGAACTTATGCAACCAAAAAGAAATACTCAATGGAAATTACCACAGGATCTCCTGAATAATGAAGATGTAGTCAAGGAAACAAAAGAAGCATTGACACATTATTTTAAGGAAAACAACACGGAATGAAAAGGAAGACTATTTGGGATGCCAGCAAAGCTGTCATTAGGGGGATCCTGATCAAATTAAACGCCTTCAAACAAAAAGAATCACAAGTTAAAAGGGTCAAGATGCAAGAAGAGTTAGAGACTATAGAAAAAGAGTGGAAACGAAAGGGTGATAAAGAACTGAAAGTGAAGATTGTAGCTCTCAAACAGGAGATAAAGATATTGGATGTGAAAGAACTAAAAAGAAAATTGTTATTAGCAAAGCAAAGAACCTTTGAACAAGGAAATAGAGCTGGAAAATTGCTAGCAGCCTTACTTAAAAAACAAAGAGAGAAAAAGGTGATCTCGTGCATTAACTATAATGGCAAAAAATATACAGAACAAAGAAGTATTACGAATCTTTTCAAAGACTTTTTCCAGAATCTATACAGTAAACCTGAGGAGAGCCATGACTTCAGGAAAAAAACTACAGGACTATTTGACAAACCAAAAATCCCTACTACTTAATGAAGAAGAAAGACTGAAAATTAATCATAAGGTAACTATAGAGGAGGTATCTGGGGCCATTAAGAAATTAAAGGCTAACAAATCTCCTGGACCTGATGGCTTTTCTGCAACATACTATAAAAAAATGGAAGAAATACTGGTTGGTCCTCTGAGAGATACCATAAACGATATTATAGACCATGGTCTACCTGAGACATGGAAAGAGGCCTTGATTGTGTTAATTCCCAAGAACCCTAACAATCAAGAGGATTTAAATAACTTTAGGCCCATTTCATTAACTAATGTAGACTACAAGATATATTCTAGTATCCTGGCTGATAGATTGAGGAAAATACTAGGTAATCATATCCATGAGGATCAGTGTGGATTTTTTACCGAATAGGCATGGAAGAGACAATTTGAGAATTGTTCTGAATATTATTGAGCATGCTGAACTTGATTGTAGTAAGAAAATAGCTTTGTTACTGGTGGACCTAGAAAAAGCTTTTGATAAAATCTATTGAAGCTATCTGAAAGAATTATTAAGATTGATGAACCTAGGAGACAATCTTATAACATGGATATATGCTATTTATGAAGAGCAAAGGGCACAACTTTTAGTAAATGGTGAGAAAACAGATTATTTTAAAATAGAGCGTGGAACTAGGCAAGGTTGTCCTTTGTCGCCTCTTTTGTTTATAACGGCTTTTGAAGTACTTATGAATAAGATCAGATCTAATGATGATATTAAGGGAGTTTGTATAAAAAAATATTCCTTCAAAGTAAGAGCCTTTGCAGATGATCTAATCTGCTTTTTAGAAGATCCGATTCACTCGTTGCCAGCTCTAAACAGTACCATTCAGATGTTTTCGGAGTGTGCAGGGTTGAAGGTAAATCAAAGCAAATCAGAATTATTAACTAAGAACTTGGATAAAGTAGAACAAACAGTATTAAGTGATAGGTCGAAGTATAAGGTTGCCCACAAGGTCAAATATCTAGGAATCCACCTAACTAGTAGGAATATTGATTTATTCCAGAACAATTATGATAAGTTATGGAAAGAAGTTAAAAGGGATATGATATCCTGGTCGAAGCTACATCTTTCCTTTTCAGGGAGAATAGCGATATTGAAAATGAACATCCTCCCCCGCTTTTTATATCTGTTTCAAAATATTCCCATAATTGCAAACAAAAAACATTTCACTATATGGCAAAAGGAATTTTCTAAATTCCTTTGGGAAGGAAAACGACCTAGAGTGAGATGGAAATTGTTATCTGACGATGTGCTTAGAGGGGGTTGTGCACTGCCTAACTTTGAATTGTATTATCTTGCATCATCTTTATGTTGGATTGAAAATTGGGTTACACTACAGAATGAAAGACTGATGGAATTGGAATGTGGGGACCTAAGTTTTGGAATTCATGCCTATTTGTGGTATGACAAAATGAGAGAACATAAGAGATCTGAACGGCATTTGCTAAGAAAGGCTTTCTTTTTTGTATGGAATATTGTAAAAAATCTTTTTTATGTTGGTCTACCTTTATGGTTATCCCCTCAGGAAGCCCTATTTAGAAGAACCAGGGATTATAGTAAATCTTGGCTAACATATAAGGATCTGATATTTTGGAGACCGGATAATATTATCTCGTTTAAACAGAAAGATGCAATTATGGTAGAAAACCAGGAAATTGACTGGTATTTACATTTCCAACTTGTAAATAGATTTAGATCAGATTTAAAACAGAAAGGCTTCTGTAAGGAAATGAATGAATTAGATAAGATCATGTTAGATAAGGGAAGAAAGCATTTGTCTCAATACTATAAAGTTATGAAAGCCAGACATTTGGAGGATGAACTAGTGAAGCATTCAATGATTAGGTGGGCTCAGGATTTGGAGGAGGTTATAGATTTAGAGCATTGGGAGAAGTCCTGGAAGGATACAAAAACATTCACAGTTTGTCAAACTTACAAAGAAAACTACACGAAAATGCTTTACAGATGGTACATGACACCGGTAAAGATTAATAAATTGTATAAGACCTCAAGTAATGCTTGCTGGAAATGCGAGAAACAAGAAGGTTCCTTCTTCCATCTATGGTGGGGATGTGAGAGGGCTAGAACCTTTTGGAAGAATATTCATAGAATAATGATTGATATCCTCCAGGTGGATATACCACTGGATCCTCGCATTTTTTTGTTGAATATGACTTGTGTATTGGATGATCCTAATGTAAAAAAGAAGTCCTTTTTAATTCTTTATATGGTCACCATAGGTCGAATCATATATGCACAATATTGGAAAAAGAAGGTAATCCCTTGTGAATTAGAATGGTTAAAGAAGTTATGGGAAGCCAAAGAAATGGATATGTTAACAGAGAGTATGAAGAATAAAGATGTGAAGAGAGTTAATACAAGATGGGAATGTTTGGAAATATACTGTGGATTAAGAAGCCACAAACAATTTAGGGTTTAATAGAACAGTAACGCAAGATATTCACATCTGTTTAGTTTTGTCTTTTTCCCTTCAAGGTAAATCAATTGTGACATTAATTTCTGTGTTTTTTTTTCCTTCTCCTTTTTTTTTTCCTTTTTTTTTCTCTTCATATATAGATTAAATCTAGATAAGATAGCAAAAGCTAGGTTTTGTTTTTAGGTTTCAACTCGGCGGAATACAATATATTGTCAAAATTAGCTAAATACCCCAAACTGTGTTGGAAGTACTTGAAGAGACAATTTTAAGATGGAAAATAAGCATGTATGTTTTTTCTTGTTACTTGTTTGTTTTTCCTTTCTGATTTGTTTGTGTTAGCTGTTGGTATTGTTGTCTATGTCCTTATTTGTTTGTTGTGTTCCACTGTATATTCAATAAAATTAAAAAAAAGAATTAACCTTCTTGAGGAATCCATTGTTCTCTACCTACAAAGAGGCCTCTGACCTCAGAGGAATGGAGACATATTGGAGGGATCCCTGTTGAGATGCAAATGGACTTTAAATTTCACAGACTTTGAAAGTCTCCCTATTGCCACATGGCCAGGAGGAGGAGGAGCCTGCCTTCAAAAGATGCTCTCCCCAGCATAGCATCTTTATTAAGGACTGAAAAAACATGGAGGCATCTGACTATCATCTCCAATTGTGTTTTTTGCCCTCCTGTTTGGTTTGTAATATCTTGCCTGATGAAAATGTCAATGGAGCTTCAAAAGCTTGCAACAAGTATATTGTGCATTTCGGTTGGCCAATAAAGGTATCACTAATGGATTTTTGTTTGTATTTGTTAAATGACCAACACAGCTACCCCTGCATGTTTTTAGTATAGTTTCTGCTATCTATGTGTCGACTCTCAGGCATGATCTATATAGAAGATTGTTTAAATTCAAAACTTGTTCTTATTTGCCATATTACCTTCTCAGTAGATTCTACACACACAGTCATAAAATCACAATGATAAGATATTTTTGTCTGTTTTTTTTTTAATGAACAGGACCAGAAAAGCCTTGTAAACTGAACAATCCTTTCTACTAAACCAAGAAACAGCAGATTATATTTATCTGGACAACCACTAGTTATATTTTACTGATTATCAAAAGAAGTCATGTTGGCTGGAAATAAAAGTGAACTGAGACAGGAGGTCAAGATAGCTCCCTTTTCTCAAAAACCCTAAAGCAAGAGAGTAATTCATTGGTGATAAAGGCCATTAAAAGCAGTGTGCCCACAATTTTCCTAGGCTGACAAGGTTAAGGGGATGGTTCCAGGCTTGTTGGATTCCATAATTACATTCCAGTATTAAGTTATAAAGCCCCACAGGAAACTGTGAGATCAAAACCATCCAATATCTGCTTAAATGATTTGACACATAGAGGCTGTGGAGACATATGGTATAATGGATGCCTGGAGAGAACACTGGCACAATTTAAATATTCAGGTTGCTCTTTGGTAACTCCATACTAACTGTTAACCTGACTCTTCAGACTACTTTGAAGGCTGCTGTTACTCGAGGAAGTATAAATACTGTCAAAATTGTGAAAGCGATTAGGATACATATATCCTGACATCTTAGACCATTTTATGTTTTGGAAACTTAGGCCTGTTACAGACTGCCAAAATAAAGCTGCTTCGGGTCTCTTTGGAGGTATGCTATTTAAATGATGCATGGGTCCTAAGAGTCCGGAGGTCGCGCCAAAGCCACACTCCATTCCTAAGCACTGGAGTGCAGCTTTGGTGCAGCTTCCGGATACTTAGGATGCATGCATCATTTAAATAGCATAGCTCCAAAGAGACCCGAAGCAGCTTTATTTTGGCAGTCTGTAACAGGCCTAAATAACTATCCAATGAAGAGTTGGTCATTATGATAATATCCTTATAAATAAATAACTAGTTTAAGTTTATGTCTTTCTCCTCTGAACATCCTCTTTTGCAGTTGCAAAAAGTCATAAATCAGGCTTTGCACAAATTATTTGGCCAATACTTTGAGAGCAAAAGATCTAAGAAAATAAGAGCATTTCAGTGAAAACTGTACTGAAATAAAATTGAAAGCATTGACAAACAGGGACCATTTTTCATGGGCTGAGAACAAAGGGGCAAGATCCAAGCAAATCTAGTGTATGCTTCATTTATATTTGCTGTTCAGTAAAAGTCAAATAGATTGGTCTAATAGACAACCTTTCAGTGTAAAGAGGTACAATAGCTGGACCTGACGAGAATAAAAAACCTTGACTTTCCCTGCTTTCTGATTTTAATTTCAAGATATGAAGACCTCTAGAAATTTTGAAGCAAAGGTTTATGCTTCCAATCACAGTTGCCATGGCCCCAATCCTGCTCTCTCGGTGTGGCTCAAGATGCCCCTTCAGAGTGGTCTGTTCTGCCCCTAAGTGATCTTCCTTCCTTCCTTCCTTCTAACACTGATATTGTCCTTTTTTAATTCAATATGAAACCAATGAAACATTGCACACTGATATGTAATCCTCTATCAATTTTATTTTCTTAAAATGAATATATAGTCCCGTCCCCCCGCTCAGTATGGGATATTTCAAACAACAACAAAAAAATTTTTGACAGTAATCATGGTTCTATTTCATCTTCAGTTGTAATTTACCATCTTTCCTATAGTGAGATGCACAAGATATGTTTATGTTTGGAACAATTATTTTTGATTAATGTATCCTTCTTATGAAAAGATCATAGAATCATAGACCACAAGGGACATCCAGTCCAACCCCCTGCCATGCAGGAACTCAGAATCAAAGCATCCCCAAAAGATGGCCATCCAACCTCTGTTTAAAGACTTCCAAAGAAGGAGATCGAGTGGAACAGTGTTAAATATCTGTACTGCAGCCACTCACTCAAGAACCATAAGGTTGTGAGTTCAGTACTAGTCAGGGCTCAAGCTTGACTCAGACTTGCATCCTTCCGAGGTTGCTAAAATGAGTACCCAGCTTGTTGGGGGCAATTAGCTTACAGTTGTAAACCACTTAGACACTGTTAGTTCAGTATGAAGCGGTATATAAACGAAGCTGTTTTTTGTTTTGTTTTTATATCATTAAGTAAGAATTTCAAAGCAAGAGAATTAGATATAGTCCAGCCAGAGGTCAGCCAATTTGGGTTTCAGGTTCACTCATGTATTCATATCCTGTCATCCACAGCTTTATTTCAAAATTGCTAAACAAATTTATGTAACACATAACAGGATCCCTTAATCATTTAAGCAAATATCATTTAGGCTTTAGCTGATTAAAACAATATTCTTCTAGTTTGGCATTCATTTTGAGAATCCCAATAACAAATATCCCCTCCCCCCTCACCATTCCCTTCTCCTTTTGTGTCGTGTCTTTTAGATTGTAAGCCTGCGGGCAGGGAACTGTCTGGTTAAAAATAATAATAAATGTAAGCCGCCCTGAGAGCCATTAGGGCTGAAGGGCGGGATATAAATACCTAAATAAAAATAAAAATAAAAATAAGGGCCGGGTAGCCCACAATTTATTTCTGCCCATTCATGCTGTAAATATGTGGCTGTTCATTTCTGAAATGAATAATGTTTTTAAATATTAGACATAGCTTTTCTGTGTTGTACATTTCTTTTTCCAAAATAGGGACACCATACAGGTTCACAGCAGCTCTGATTAAACCCAACACACTATTACCATGTATGTTACACAACTGTATTAAAAACTTTACATTTTCCTCAATAAATCCTATGCCTTTCATGTTTTAAAAGAACATTAATGGAGTACAGTAATTGAAGGCTGTGTTAATATTACTTGTGAACCATACAAGAAATATAATTGCTTTACATAAAGAAAGAAAAATCAAATTTACTCTTGAAATAATTTTACTACAAAAGAATTAATGCAATGGCCAATTAAAGGGGGCATTTGAGTATAGTTATTACACTGTTTGTCATGAAGAGGTACATCAGCTAAGGTTAAAGGTGTTATTAAAACATTAAATCCTTACACCTAACATAGATAATTATAATAAAATACTACAGATGATAACGAGAAGCGCTGTAATGAAGTCTTGGCTTAATTAGAGAGAGTGTTGCTATAATATATTTCTAGTAAAATGATATATAATACATTTTCTTTTCATTGTTTCATTATGCCATATTTTAATGGTTTATTTAGCCATTTCCAGAAAGACATATGGCGCAATTTACAATACTTGCCACATACAGTATATGCATCAATACATGAGAGAAACTGGTGAAGACAACCACAATGTGCCATTGCAGGATCATTAGGAGGTGGGCTGCTCTTTGCTGGGGAGCCATCAATAACTTCTATATCCCACCTTTCTCTCAATATAGGGACTCAAGGCCGCTAACAACAAATGTACACTAATTGTGTTAAGACAGTCAGACCTCCAGAACCTCCAGAAATCTTGGTAAGCTTCCTAGTTAATATGAACAAAGAGAAAATGATTTTTAATAGAAGAAATTTTGTAGCTGTTTACTCTGCGCTGGGTTCCATCTTTTCTAGATAGATTTTCAGATAGGATACATGTTTGCACTGTCCTTGAATATCTGACTTTTCCTTGCTGCCTTTCTACTTTAGCATTCCTTCCCACTCTTGTCTATCTCTTTCTTACCGCCCTCTACCACAAACCCATTGTCTCCCAACCTTTGCCTTTTCTCTTTCTTGACCACTTCCACCTCTTTCTTCCCCTCTTACCTCCCTCCCTGGCTCTTACTCCCCCATCCTGGTTGCTGACTATCCACCTGTCCTTCGATCTCTCTGTTTGCTTCAGTTAGATCCTCCCAGTCCTGCATTGCCCTTTGCTGTCACTGGTTCACTTTCTACTTCCCCCTGTTAGCCCTCTTCCTATGTTCAACTCTCTCCCCTGGTGGTGCAATGGTTAAATGTTGGTAGTGTGACCACAATATTGTGAGTTCGATCCCAGGGCTCCAAGGTTGACTCAGCCTTCCATCCTTTCATAGGTTGGTAAAATGAGTACTCAGCTTGTTGGGGGCAATTAGCTTACAGACTGTAAACCGCTTAGAGAGTACTGAGTTCATTGACAAGTGGTATAGAAATGTACATGCTATTGCTGTTGCTCTTCCTCCCTTGTATCCCTCTTCCAGTCTCTCCTCCAATGTTCTTCATCCCCTGCTCTCTTCTGGGACCATTGGCATCTACTTCCTGCTTTTTCTTACTGGACTGTTTCTGGGTGTGGTTTTTTCTGTTTTCTGCTCCCTATTTCTCCATTCCATTTTCCTTTAAATAGTCCACCCACTCTTAAAACCCTAACCCAACTCCAACCTTTGCTGCCCTTCTTCCCATGCTGCAGCAGGTGATAGACATATGCAGCACATGTTCACTTCTTCCTCAGATGCTGCCACCTCTTGTAGTCTATGGCTGATCCTCTCAGGTAACCTCCAAACATGACAGACATCCTCTTTAATCTCTCAGAGAGTCAGAGGCACTTGTAGGAAACAAAAACTTTTGATTCCTCAATAGCTACAGGCAACTAGCCACACAAAGAGTTACTATTGGCTCAAGGTGTGTATGTATATTCTATGTGTATCGGAAGATGCATCCAGCTAGCATTGCACCGTGGCTGGCTTTGCCAATAGGCAGGGTAAAGCAGCTGCACCAGTCAAAAGATTGTGTCATGATCATGAAAGGACAATAACTTGTTTGCTAATTTATTTTTATTGTGTTTTTATTCTCAGTGATGAGAAAAGCTGATTCTGGGTTTTCTCTGGGTTGTGTGCCAAAATAAATTGGTTGACTTTAGATATGATACGCCTTGATTATGCAGCTAGAATGGCGGCAGTGGTGGATGTCTCTTCTGTTTGAGACAGCAAAATGATTTGTGCCAGAACATATCTCATGTGAACATCTTCCAAAGTATGCATTTAGCTCATCTGTTGTTGTTGTTAGCTGCCCTCGTTCAACTTCAACTCATGTCTACGCTGTGGATGAGATATCTCCAAGTACTCCTTTCCTAAACCTGGCAGGTGCAGGCTCATGTCTTCCCTGACTGAGTCTATCCATCTGGCATATGGTCTTCTTCTCTTTCTACATTTCACATTTACTAGCATCATTGTCTTTTCTAATGATTCATTTTTCCCCACTATGTACTCAAAATCCAACAACCGCTATTTAGTCATCTTGAGTTCCAGAGAGAGTTCCAGCTTGATCAATTCTAGAATCCTGTTTTTTGTCTTTTTGGTCATCTACAATATCCTCAACACTCTTCTCTAGTACAGCATCTCAAATGTGTTAAATTTCTTCCTATCTTTTTTTATCTCTCTCCAATTCTCACATCCCTACATGATGACAGGGATGAGTCTCACATTTTATTATCTTGTTCAGTTTTTTAATGCCCCCCCCCCGAGTCATGCCATTTTTCTGATTACAGCCACATAGTTGTCAGTTAATACTATGCCTTACCATTAATATGTGAAGAAGTTCCAAAACTTGCTGTAATTTCATTGTTATCTATCAGCAATTTATATGTTTTGAATCATAGAATCATAGAATCATAGAGTTGGAAGAGACTGTAAGGGCCATCCAGTCCAACCCCCTGCCATGCAGGAAATCCAAATCAAAGCATCCCTGACAGATGGCCAACTAGCCTCTGCTTAAAGACTTCCAAGGAAGGAGACTCCACTACACACCGAGGGAGTTTGTTCCACTGTTGAACAGCCCTTACTATCAGGAGGGCTGTTTGACAGTGAAACAATTAGGCTTTTTGAGAAAGGCCTTTACTGAAAAGGAAAGCACATGGTCCTTAATTAATGCATGACCAAATACCTTGCTGCAGGAGGAAGACAGAATATTGGCATCTACAATGCTTTGTCATGATTAATTCAGATATTAATGACTCTTTGATTGGTCATAGATTACAAGCTGATCTTGAATGTGCAAGATGGAAACTGAATGAACAGAATTCAGTTTTTCTCTCTAGACCAAAGTTTAGTGGTTATATATAGGTATAGTTAAGCTGAAAAACTCTTGCTGATATACTGCACATTTATTATTTTTCATTAATGTTGTTGTTGTCTTCAAGTTAACTTTGAAATATCTTATCAAACTCTCAGCAACCTTATCAATGAGAGACCTCTGAGTCACTCTCTCATCAACGCTCCTGCTCAGATCTTGCAAACTTAGGGCTGCAGCTTCTTGAATTGAGTCTATCCATCTGTAATGTGGTCTTCCTCTTTTCTTACTGCCTTCTACTTTACCAAGCATAATTGTGTTTTTTTCCTAATGAGTAATATCATCTCCTGATATGACCAAAATGCAACTGTCTCAGCTTAATTATCTTGGCTTTTAGGGGAAATTCAAGTTTGATTTTATCTAAGACTCAATTATTTGTCTTTTTGGCAGTCCAGGATATCTGCAGAATTCTTCTCCAGCACCACATTTCAAATGAGATTATTTACTTCCTGACAGCTTTCTTCACTGTCCAGCTTTCACAACCATAAATAGAAATTGGAAACAATGACATGTACAATCTTGATGGTGATGTTCAATGATATATTTTTGCGCTTGAAGATCTTATCTCGTTCCTTCATATCTGCCCTTCCAAGTCTTAATCTGTTTTTCCCAGATATCCTGACTACACTCTCAATTTTTATTAACAAGTGAGCCAGTGTTTTTCTATCCCATTGTCTCTAATGTTTTCCTTAGATAAATCATCTGTGGTTATTATTTTTGTTTTCTTGATGTTCAGTTGTAACCTTTCTTTCCACTTTCTTCCTTGACTTGCTTCAGTAGTTTTTCAAAGTCTGATATTTTCTGGTAGCATCATCTCCATATCTTAAATTACTGATGTTCCTTCCTTCAATTTTTACACCTCCTTAGTTCAAGGCTAATCCTACGTTACCTGTGATATGTTCAGCAAACAGGTTAAAGACACTGGGTGATAAAATGCAGCCTTGCCTGACCTTTCTAAGGCTCCCAGCTCAGGACGAGTGAGAAGGATGTCATTTCTGCAACAGCGTGATACTTATACATTTATTCTATTTGTTGCAGGTTACATGTCTAAAGGTGTGGGATCTTTTGTTAACAGATGGTCTTAGCAAGAAGCAATTAAGGATTAATGGCCCAGCAGACCATGGTTAATGATGCATGCTGTTGGTTTGTTTTTGTTTTGTATTCCCAGTTTCCAGGTTATGGGCAACCTTTGCAGTGTTGAACTATAATTTGCAGAATACTCATGTTTTTATATTTTCTGAACTCTGTAGGTGTCTTTTGGAGATGTGGGCACAGAACTGTGGCCATACTATGACATTTCCCCTCAAATGGAGTGGAGTGAATGGACCACACTCTACTGGCCAGGGAGAAGAACCCTCCATTTGACTAGTTTGTCTCTTATGTTAATGAGTGCAGTAGGCCTCCTCTGCATCTTTCAGTCATTCAGCTCAGTGGGAATGATTTGGGCTTGCTCAAAAGCAAGGTCCTCTGTTCACAGGCTCTGTGTGGGTTTATTTTTTTAGTTGTTGTCATGGCAGATGTCCGCATGTATGTCAGGAGAGCTGTGGGCCTCTTCTATACATTTGGTCATTCACCTTGGTGGAATGACTTGGAATTGTTCAAGGTCAAGACCCTCATTTTACAGACTACCTATGTTTTCCTGGAAATCCAAGGTCTGGCATACCCTTGTTTGGGCTATTTTCCCATGCCAAGTTTTGTGTGGGCTAGAGGATCCTTGATAGATTGACCTTGTCCATGGAAGGGTGAATAGAGAGGTTTGCAATGCCTTGTATGTGGGGTTGGGCCACATCCCACTATTTGTTTCTGGCATAGCTATAGAGCTCTATAGGACTGATGCCATTTTTTTGTCTGAAGAGGGTAATCTGTTATTTCTAAAGATTTGCTATGGCGGTGAGGGCCATGTTGGCTGGCCTGGTAGGGGAAAGGGACTAAGTAGACTCTTGTCCTTTCTGTCATACCCAGTGTGTAAGAGAGGACTCGGAGGATGAGCCAGAGTCCCTGGGACCTGAGTCTGCAGCTGTGGAGCCTGAGTCCGACCATAGCTCTGTTGGGCCTGCTCCAGCAGAGTGTGGCCTCTCAAGAGATTCAGCATATGTCGAGGAATGCAACCAAATGGCTGCTAAGACCAGCTCAGTTCCCAAACAAACCAAACCCCAGGCTGGCAGAGCTAGTTCAAAGCAAAAGACAGTCTCTGACCCCAAGTCTTGGTAATACAAGAGGTATTACCAAGAAATTTGTCCAGAAGTCCGAGGTCCAGGGTATCATATAGGCAGGTCAATAATGCAGTCCAAAGGTCAAGGGTTTGAGATAGTCGAGATGGGTCAGCAGTCCAAGAAGCAAGGTTTCAGTCCAAAGAGGAATGGGAGCCAGTGTCAGGCTCAGCTTGGAGGAGGACTTGGAGAATGAACCAGAGTCTCTGGGACCTGAGTCTGCAGCTGTGGAGTCTGAGTCTGGCCCTAGGTCTGCTGTACCT
Source organism: Sceloporus undulatus (assembly GCF_019175285.1). NCBI lineage: Eukaryota > Metazoa > Chordata > Lepidosauria > Squamata > Phrynosomatidae > Sceloporus > Sceloporus undulatus. Next base: position 53,900,379 of record NC_056524.1, on the reverse strand, counting down.
GCTCCAGAAGAGTCTGTGGCCTCTCAGGAGATTCAGCAGCCCAGTCTCCCTGTGGCAGAGTCTTTGGACATGGAGGAGGATCGAGGGAGTGTGCCTACCTTCATTTACTGAAAAGGTATGACTGTCTCACTGTATGGTCATGCCATCTTTGGATTGTTTTGCTTCCAGGACTCAGTGTACTTTGAGGTAGATCCACCAAAGGAAACACTGGCTCTGTATGATTGGACATTTTTTTCACTCCGTCTTTTGAACAAAGGAAGATAGCATGGGTGATTTGCCTGTCAAGTTGGATCTAGTTGGGTCTTTCTTAAAAGTGAATAGCAGCTCTTTTTTTTTAATGTCCTAGTGAACAATTCTAGACCCTTTGATAAGATCGACACTTATCTGGGAGATTTTATCAGCAAAAAAGTCATTGAATGCATCACAGCAGGCTTTAGTTGATTCTAATAGAGAGTTCAGGGTGGGAGACCGTTGAGTTAACTCTTTAACCAGCCTGAACAGCTCTGCTGGACGAGACTCTGCTGATGCAATATGAGCAGCATAGAACAAATTTTTTGCTGCATCGATTGCCACTCCATAGGAGTCAAGAAGAGCCTTGTGGCATGTCTTGTCAGATAAGTGGTGATGTTTCCACTAGTAGTACTCTAGTCGTTGCACGGCCCGCTTCATTTTCCGAAGATCTTGAGTATACCATGGTTTCTTATTGGAAGTAGGTTGGAAAGGACGCTCAGGAGTGATAATGTCTATGGCCCTGGTAAGATAGTTATTCCAGGTATCAACCAAGGCTTCGACAGATTTGCAGTCATTCCCAATCATAGAACCCTCTAGGGCCTCCTGGAACCTTTTGGGTTCCATCAGCCTTCGAGGGCAGATCATTTTTATAGGTCCTCCATCCGGAGGGGGATCTGGGTAGTGGCCTTCAATCCCACCTTGACCAGAAAATGGTCTGTCCATGACAGGGTGGAGGTTTGAATTATCTCCGCCCACTAATGTTCCTGATCCATACTGAAGACCACATCGAGTGTATTACCTGCACAGTGTGTTGGACCTGAGACTAATTGGGACAGGCCCATAGTAGTCATGGAATCCATGAACTCCTTGGCACCTTTTTGGTGAAGGAATGGGCTATGGAACCTCCTCCACAGACTGGGGGCTTGGGAGGTGAAGGAATAGACTTCGCCTGAGGCTGACCAGGTTTATTTATTCTTTTTTTTTTTTTTTTTTTTTTTGCTCTCTTCTGTAAAGTGTATGGATTTGAGGGGGTTCCCTCAGTAAATGGCCAGCTGGAGATCACCCAATGATAATGGATTGCCCTCAGATGTTTTACCCAAGGGAACCCTGGGGAGGTGGTCACAGGCTGACACCTGGGCCTCAGTTGGATGCTCATTAGGTTGCTCCTTCCTTTTGTTTCTTATATCACTTCTTGGCCCTTTGGCTAAGATCAAGTGTAGTACCTTTCGTTTCTTATTTCCAGGTTCAGTTTAAATAGTTTCAGGTCACCCTGTTTCACCATATTCTTTCCTAATTGTAGCCTCTTGTCCTGAGTACAGGTTACAGAGCAGGACAATCAAATATTGTGGCACATGAATTTCTTAAACAGTGATCCATCGTTTTTCATGATCTACACAACCAAAGACTTTTGCATAATGTATAGACCACAGGCTGATTTTCCTCAGACATTGTTTGGATTGCAAAATCATCTTATTATTCATCAACGCTAAAGAAAATTCTGCCAGTTCATTTGTATAAAACCTTTCTAACATTTTAAAACCCTTTAAACATGTCAAAATGCTCTCTCCAATGAGTTAAATCTACTACTCATTTTACAATAGTTTTTTAAAATAAAATAATAATGACAATTGTGTTACAATATTTCTGGTACTAGTTGAAACTATTTAACGAGGCAGTTTAATTTGTGTTGTAGCTGTGTAAATACCCTTTGTTGGTGCTTCATTAAATCCTGACTCAATGGTTCCTAACAAGAATACATGCATCTTAGATTCAAAACACTGCCTCACTTGCAGAGTGATTAGTTTTACAGACTCAGAAAACCTCTGAGCTGCAATAACAGCATAATGGAAATCTTTAAATTGCCATAGTGAAAGTGAGCTATATATACGTAAAGAAATGCTTTCCAAACTCTAATAGTATATGGGAGGTATGGATGCAGTTCTTCACTAATTTGTTATTAAACTTAACAATGAGTAATTTAAAGCTTTCTTTTCCCCTGCTGAGAGAAAGACTTTGAAAACTGGGTATTTTCCAAAATTATTATTAATTTTTTAAATAATATTTCTGCTCAGAAAATATTTTTCTGCCAAAAAAATCCCTGTGAATTTTGCACTGAATAGGTTTGCAACTCTGAAGGTTTTACATCAGTCCAGCTTTGACTGATCGATTGATTTTTTTTAAAAAAATGTTTTTATTTTCTTATTTTATTAATACAAAAATTGAACACCCAAATTTAAACACACACAGCATGCACAATAACCAAAGTGGCTGCTGGGGAGGGCAGTCCCTTCTATTTGGGCTTCAGTGCAGCTGCATCCATGGCAGAGCACAAATGGAACTCTAAGGGCTAAGACAGTCTGTCCAGTCCTGACTGCCCCCTTCACCTTATGATACCAATTCCTGGTTTGCCACTGGCACTATTAAGCCTAATTGACTGGAAGCCAGAACACTGGATTGAAGCCAGGAACATTGTGAGGGAAGAATGCTTCATTTCCCTTGCAAAAACAAGACCAGGAGCAAATTGTAGCACAGACCATTAATTGATAATATCAAAAAATAATAGTATAAAGGGAAAATTATACCAAGTGTAGCGATTCTATATGACCAACCAGGAACACACAATATGATGAAAGCAAATCACTGAACAACAATATAAAGAAAATGAAAAGATGACAGATTATTTCCAAGAAGAACCTTTTAGATAAGAAACTCACAATTTTTAGAGAGTGAATCAGAAACCACTCTCCATGAACTTGAGAGAACTAAAACCCTAATGGCAAGCCAATAGAGTTGGTTCAGGTTCCAGGAATCTAGTCAGATTCTAGCTAAAGTTGGTAATGAAAAATGGAAAACAAAATAATGGCTCATAGACTGGACACAATTCAGTACCAAAGAAAGGGACTGCAACAACCATGTTCTATGCTAGCAAACTGATGCTGAAAATGTTACAAAAAAAAGTTTTACCATACAAGAAGGGAGTAATGCTAGATATCCAAGCTAGTTTCAGAAAAGGATAAATCACTAGGGATCATATTACAAACATACCTTGGATAATATTGTTCACTGAAACATTTCAAAAGAAAATCAGCTTGTGATTTATAGATTATTGCAAATGCTTTGATAGTTTAGATCATGAAAAACTATTGGTGGCTCTTAATGAAATGAGTTTGCCACAACATTTTAATTTTCCTAGTGTGTAGCCTGTACTCATGACAAGAAACTACTGTCAGGACAGAATATGAATAAATAGAATGGTTTTCAATTGGCAAGGAAGTCAACAAGTCTGCTATTTATATTCCTGACTGTTTAATCTGTATGCTGAACATATAATGCATAAAACTGGATTAATTTCAGAGACTGGAGGTGTGATAATTGGAGAAAGAAACATCAAAAATGTACGAAGAGGATACTATACTGCATGCAGAAATGAGGAAAGACTTGGAATGACTATTGAAGAAAGTTAAGGAAGGAGATTGAAAGGAAGTCTTATATATGAAAATTAAGAAAACAAAAGTAATGACCACAGATTTAACTTTAAAGTAAACAATAAAAACATTGAGATAGTAAACAATTTCCTATATCTTGACTCAGTCATCAATCAGAGTGAAGATTGCAATCAAAAAATCAGAAGACTAGGATTTGGAAGGACTGCTATGAAGGAACTATATAAAGCCTCAAGTACAAAGATACATCACTAAGATGTGAGGGCGATCTGGCTGTGACATCTGTCACCCCATTGATCACCAGGGTTGATTCGGCTGATCTGGCTGGCTAGGCGGGTGTCCCCTTCCTCCCTCACCGCTCCATGTGCGTCCCTCCCAAAGCTACGCGCTCAGTGGAAGAGGACAACCATACCAGATAGAAGGAATGTACCGTTCTTCGGTCAAGGGTATAAAATCCAAAGTCAGGATTATCTTAATTGTATTTCTGATTTCTACATGTGCTTGTGAAAGTTGGATAATGAAAAAAATATGGTGATAAGTGAATAATGCCATTTGAAATGTGGTTCTGTGAATACCATGGATTACCAAAAAGACAAATAAATGTGCTGTAGATCGAATCAAGCATGAATTCTCATTCTCAAAATGACTAATCTGAAAGTGTCATACTTTGGACATATCAAGAGAAGACATGACTTGGTAAAAACATAATAATGCTTGGCAAGGTTTCTAGGTCAGCAAGAAAAGAGGAAGATTATAGTTCAGGTAGATAGTCTCTATTAAAGAGGCCACAGCCCTGAGTCTGCAAGACCTGAGATGGGTTGTTAATGACCGTTTGATTTGGAAGTTTTCCCTTCATTGGGTCACCATAACTCAAGATCAACTTGATAGCATTTAACAAAGACAACAACTATTGGAGTATTATATAGCCACAATAATATTTAGTGAAGTAGCCATCCTAAATTCATTGTCCACATGTGGGCTAATTATTCTCTCTTAACTATATCAAAGGACAAGATCCAGAAGAGTTTGATTCATTCAAAGATGCTAATTTCTCAGTTGGTTGAAGACTTTCCTTGATGGAGGATAAATGCTTCTGTGAAAGAAGAAACTCCTCTCAGTTGAATCCATTTAATTTATGCTTGTCAGATTTTAGCATTAGGATCAATACTGTCCATGTGTCCCCTGAGATAAATGGAGCTTATTCGCTGGCTTGTGTTATTGGATTGCAGTCTTAGGGAAATATTTCACATTTGCTACTGGTGCATAATAACATCAGCCCTGTTTGTACTGGACCAGGAGACTCCAGGTTATCCTGGGTCCAGAGCTGCCCTAGCCCTCGTCTCTTGCAAGGCCCTACATTCTGAATTTGGGTAGCTGACTGCCCACACATCCTCCTGAGCTGCCCAGCATGTCACCACTGCTGTAGGTTACTTTGCTCTGACTTCAGAACAAGGTATTGAGCAATGGTCACATGGCCTGGCACCTCAGTTTGATTTCTGAGTGAGTGATTGGCAGCAGCAGCAGCAGCAAATGCTCTGGGCGGCTCAGAAAAACATTTCAAACAACCACCTGACATCAAAATGAAGGGCTCTGAATCTTCCCAGAAGATCTGGAGCAAACAGGGACTTACAAAACTGTGTAACAGGAGGTTTAAAAAAGGGAAAAGAAAAGAAGAGGGGACATCGCCTGGTCTGCTTGCACCAGAAATGGGCTTTAGGCCATGCATTGTCCAATCTCCCTACCGAGGGAATGAGGGAAGGCTGTTGTATTTCACCTATGGACAATCATTGAATGGTACATTTTCCATATTGAATGTCATCAGCATCAGCTGTGAGCTAATTAGTGAATGCTATAGTGGAGGAACCTACCTGTCGATGCTTTGAGGTTTCTCTTACGTTTCTGAGTCACACTGTCAATGCCACCTCAGACAGGGAAAGACAGTTTTGTTCTTACTTAAACAAAATCTCTTGAAGTTGAAAATCTAGTCAGTTATCACCCATGGTCACATTCAAAAGTGACAGACACAGTGAAACAAAGTGTATACCACCAAGCAGCAGGGTATAATTTTCATGTCCAAAAAAAAGGGGGTATAAAGGCAGATCAGTGGCTGGAGCAGTGGTAGATAACCCAATGCCTTCTTGGCTTTTTCACAGGTAAATTACAAATAAATTTTAGTTTATTTGGCTTTTGCAAAAGTAACAAATGAATTGTGGATTTAGCAATGAGATATAATACATTAGAAAATGGGGCATAATGCATAATGACACAAGCAATTGGAGACACTTTAAGGCTTCATAGTATATGCATCAGTGGAGATTGCCATTACATGTTATCATACATATTTTTGCTGATTTGAGTTGTCTGTCGTTCATACTCAGAATGTGCTTAGACAAGGATGTGTGCTCTGAATGTTCATTCCTCCTATGTAATATAGCAGCTAATTCTCCATCTGTAACAGTAAACCCATCTGTCATCACAATGATGAGCAGAGTTTTAAATCTAAGATGCAGCCCTTAACATGTATTAGCTTAACAAAGTAACTCACTTTGGTTGAAATTTTGATTGTTGCAAATGCAGTTTTGCAAACTGAATTTTACAGTTACAGAAATTTTAAAGTTACAGTTTTTTTAAAGACAAAAATCAGTTTTCCAAATGAATTCTGTCTCTTTTAACAGTAGCAAAGAGAAAAATGTTGCTGTAAGAAAAATTCTCTATTGCCATTTTCTATTTACCGCATCAGGACATACCGCATCAGGATTTTAATCCCTAATCAGAACAAAGGGATAAGGTGGCCAGACTTGCTGCTTTTGTATTTTAAGCTTGCCGAGAATTAGTTAATGCTTCAAAAAAATTGGAAACTCTCCAAATACTACCCAAATACTCTCTTGCATCTTCATTCATGTGGTTAAAGAAATCACCATAATACAATCGTTAATAATACATATTTAAATGTTTTCTAGCTGAAACATCAATATTCCCAGCTTCAGAAAGTAGCTGGCACATTTGTAAACAATCAAATATGAGCATTTACCAGATTTAAGTTCCTTACACTTCACATACAAGAATTATATTTGTGAACAGTATCCCAAATACACAATTAGTAAGGAGACAGAACTTTCCCTCTATAATTATATTGGAAGCATATAATTTACTTTTGGATGGAAAGGAAATGGAATCATGATGTCTGTGTTAAGAATTGCAGCTGTTAGATGTTAGAACTAGATAAACTGTACAACCTGTTGCATGATATATAATTAACTTGGCAGTTTGACCCTATCTGGAACCCCAGAAAGCAATTTTCCAGAGAAAGGCAGGGAAAAATCCATATTGATCAGTGCTAAGTAGTAAAAATTTATTGCAATGTTGTCAGTTGCCTTATTCCAAATCAATATAAACCTCACCCAAAGCTTTTTAAATGCAATAAGAGTCTGACAAGGCATTTTGGTCACAGATTAGTGTTAAAACAATGAAAGGACCCTGAGGGGAATGACACATCTGACCAGAATGTTCTTTGTATTTTTGCTTCATGTGGCCTCAGTTTGGAACAGAACAGATTTGGCAATTTGGAACTGGGGGGGTTGGGAGCTGAGAATTGGTCTGTGATTTAATGCAAATACTCCCAGACTTCACTACACTGGATAAATAATTTTTCTCAAGCCAGGAGGCATAAACAAAGGAAAGAAGAAAATGTCTGTTAGCAATCAAGGTAGAAGACATGAGAAACACATATATTTGTTTTTCAGCTGGATGTGCTAATGAATAAAAATATGATCATGCACCAAAACAAAGACCCTTGTGAATATAATTCAAGCAACAGAATCTTCCGCTATAACAAATTCTGTGTATTTGCTTCACACCAGAATGAGAAAATAATTGTCCTCTTTCTTGAGGCATGGTGAATAGGTTTCGGTATGCCGACTGTGCTGTGTGCTGCATTCAGAATGATTTCAACCCAGCCTCAATCTAAATGTAGATTGTGTAACATGAAGCAGGTATCTAAAGTAGTGGAATCTAATTTGAAGCTACAACAGGAGCAAAACAGAAGCCCTTAGACCTTTGAGAGAAGTGATGTTCCATGAATCCTGATACTGCCAGAATTTAATAAACTTGGCAGTTCTGACATGCTAGTTTGCATAAAAGGGTCCCTAGAGGCTTTCTGTTCCAATGGTCATTGTAATAGCTTTTTAATTATTAGGGCAGCAAATGGAACACATATGTCTTTATAAAAATCTTAAAGATGAAGGGAAGGCAAAACACTGGGGAAGCTCATATCTTTCCACCAAACAACAATAATTGTAGAAGTTATTTAATCAATATTATTACAGCAATGAGACTTTTAAGAAGCACAGAACTTTGTTTTTATGCCAATTTTATGTAGCATTATAGACATACAACAAGTAATTTTCTCCTGGAGTGACTAGCTAGGTACATTTTAAAAGGGTTACTTGAATAATTCAGAATGGAAAGCATGACATGCCTGGTGAGTGCAAAAGACTATTCATTTTGAAAAACAATGCCATCCATGTAAGCTTTTAATGGCTGAAAGGGATTCTTTAAATTTCTTGTACAAAATTCTAAACACCAAGTTAAGCTATCTCAATAGTAAAGTTAACATTTTGAAAACATTACACACCATACAGAATTCTGTCATGATATATTTTGATAGGCATATCCTTATATTTAGCTTATTAGTTCAAACAAGAATGTCTAGTCATGTTATCCTGAATATTGTCCATGTCTTTTCAAATTAATCAGGTTTTTCAATAAACCCTGATATACTCTTCAGATTTAGTACGTATATGAAAGATGCATACAGATACCTTTCATACAGCATGTAACACCAAAAGGCAATGTCAGGTGCAAAGGTTCTTCTCAGAGTCAAACTAGAAATTGCATTAATTATATTGTTATCAACTATGGAGTTTATCACAATGAGGTACTTCCATGTGCTAAAAGTCATGCAAGCGCCCCCCCCACATGTTACACAAGTGCCATGGGTGTGATCCCCCATGGCGCTATGGAAATGTAATTGCAGCTCCCGCTCCATTCTCATCATGCACTCATAACCAGGGGAGCCTCCTGGAGCACTTTTCTTATTAACGTGACGTTTGGAGGGTGCTTGCATGATGCTTAGCATATGGAAGGACCTCTGTGTGATAAACTCCTATGACTGGAATTCAGTACTGCAGTGACAAATTCATAACATAGAGTTACAGAACTTTAACTTATTGGCATTCAGAAGACTATGTATTCTTACTGGAAACCTATGTAAATGCCTCCCCAGTCCACTTTAAGAGCCAGTAGCTGGATTGGGTCCCTAATTCACTGGTGGGAGGGTGTACACTAGGCATATGAAAGTTGAACTTAAAAAATAATGTTTTCTTTATTATAAATCAATGAACTTTTGCTTAAAAACAAATAATAAAGCAGAGAGAGAGGTGGGGCCTGCCGTTCCCCTTAAAAGGGCACTGTCTCAGCCTTCTCCTCCCTTGTGAACACCAGCCAGCCTGCCTCCTGAGAGGAACCTCTACTGAATGCTGACCTTCCCTCCCTCTTCCCGCTGTTCTGGGACTCCTTGGAAGCACATCTTCCAGCTCAGAAGAGAGAGGTGGGGCCTGCCGTCCCCCTTAAAAGGGCACTGTCTCAGCCTTCTCCTCCCTTGTGAACACCAGCCAGCCGGCCTCCTGAGAGGAACCCAACTGAATCTGACCTTCCCTCCCTCTCCCACGTTCTGGGACTCCTTGGAAGCAGCAGCAGCATCTCCCAGCTCAGCAGAGGAGAGGCGGAGCAGCTAACCCCCAGTACATCCAGAGGCACCATGCTACCCGTCTCCTCCGTCAACTCCCTCATGTCTTGTGGACGTCACCCCATCCCTTCCAGCACTGTTGGACTGTACTTTATTTTTCTGCTTTTCTCTTTTCTACATTTTCTCCTGCCATCTGTTTGTCACCCAAACCTCTCTTCTCCATGGCTCCTCGCACCTCTCCTTCTCCTTACTCATCCCTATCCGCCCCCTCCCATCTCCCAACTGCCTTTCTCTTGCGCTCCTGGGAACTGCCACTCCGCTGCCCCAAAAGCAGCGGCAACCCATGATCTTTTTCTATCACAATCATTTAATCTTCTTGCCTCACTGAAACCTGCTGTCCGGCCCACGATACCACTACCTCTGCTGCCCTTTCTCTTGGCGGTCTCTCTTTACCCACACTGGCCGCCCTGAGGGTCGCGGAGGAGGGGTCGGCATCTTATTATCAAAGTCCTGCCAGTTTCAGGTTCTTTCTCCTCCCCCCAGCTATTCCTTCTCCTAATTTGAATACACTCCATTAGACTTTTTTTTCCTCTGCAACTTCGGGTGCCACACTATCGTCCTCCTGGTTCAGTGTCTCAGTTTTTCACAGATTTGAATCTTGGTTGACATTTTTTCTTTCAGATACTGTCCTCCCTGATCTTAGGTGACTTTAACATCCACCTCGACAATCCAAGAATTCCCAACCCTCGCTTCAGCTCTCTCTTAGCTTCTCCTTCGGTCCCAACCCCATTCCAACCTCCAACCCATTCCCTGGGCACTGTCTCGACTTAGTCTCCCCTCCAAGTGTGTCGTGTCTGACTACTTGGGCTTCGGATTTCCCACATCTGACCATCACCTACTTTCCTTTACTCTTACCTACATCCCTCCTCCCCGTCATACTGTCCTCCGCCAGTTCCGCGATCTTCATTCCTTAACCTTAACCATCTCACCAGCCCTTGGATTCATCCCTAGCTTCTCTCAATCTTGGGGACTCTGCTGACTCAGCTATGTCTTTATTAAATTCACTCTCTCTTCAACTCTTGACAGCTTTGCCCCAGTTTCTACGCGCGTGTCCCTCTCTTCCGCACTAGGTCTCAGCCCTGGATCACTCCCACTGTTGATTTCTCCGGTCCTGCTCCCGAGCAGCCGAACGTCTCTGGAGAAAGTCCAGGGAGTGGGCCGACTTTATCCATTTTAAGTTCGTTCTTTTATCCTTTTCACGCGCCCTGTCGATGCCCAAACAAGACTACTTTAAATCATTGATCTGCGCCAACGAGAGCGCCCGCAGCGCTTGTTCCCCTGTTTCAACACACTGTTAAAACCCTCTCCTCCCTCCGTCTCTCCATTATTTTCTCCCCCGACTCGCCAATTACTTCATTACAAAGATCCTACCATTCGTCTGAGTTACTCCTCATGATTTGGCTCCCACCATTAATCTCCTCGCCCCTCCTACTAATAACTCTCGGTGTTTCCTCCTGTTCTTTGGAAGCCTCTTTGCTGCTGAACTCATCAAAACCCACCCCCTGCTCTCTTGACCCACTTCCTTCTCGTCTTCTAATCTCTATAGCCCCCTCTTTGTTACCCTCCCCCCTCTATATCTTAAATCTTCTCCTCTTCGGGTCCTTCTCCCAGTCTTCAAACATGCCTTAGTTTCCCATCTGAAAAAAACCCTCTCTCGACCCCTCTTCCTTGGCTAGCTATTGTCCAATCTCTCTTCTTCCTTTTCTCTCCAAGGTGTTGGAACAGTTTGTCTATTCACGCTGTCTTGAGTTTCTTGAAACCAACTCCATTGGGATCCCTTCCAGTCTGGTTTTCGCCCACGGCACTCCACAGAGACGGCCCTTACTAAGATCTTGAATGATATTTTGCGGGCCAAGGCAAATGGCCTTTATTTATCCTTGCCTACTGACTGTCTGCAGCCTTCGACACTGTGGACCACTGTCCCTAAAGATGTACCTCTGACCTTGGTTTCTCGTCGACCTTGTTCTCGATTGATTCACATCTTACTTGCAGATCGATCTTTTTCAGTGGTCTCGGGTGGTCAGACCCATCTTCTGTCCCCTTATCTGTTGGAGTTCCCAGGGCTCGGTTTTGGGGTCCCCTTCTGTTCTTTTATACACACTCTCCCTTGGCAAACTTATCAGTTCTTTTGGTTTCTCCTACCATCTTTACGCTGATGATACCCAGCTGTACCTTCTCCACCCCCAATCTTCACCGAGTTAGAGCAGCAAGTGTCATCCTGTTTAACAGCTGTCTCCCACTGGATGCACCATCGGCGTCTGAAGCTCAATATGTCCAAGACCGAGCTTCTTGTTTTCCCTCCTAAGCCCACCCTTCACTATTCCTTTTCTATTTCTGTCAATAACATTCGACCAGCCGGTCCAGGAAGCCCGTAGTCTTGGTTTCATCTTTGACTCCTCTTTGTCATTTATCCCTCAGATCCAGACTACAGCCAAAGTCTGTAGATTTTTTCTTATAAATCGCCAAAATCCGTCCATACCTCTCAGCTTCTACCGCAAAAACACTGGTCCATGCCCTAGTGTCTCACGATTAGACAACTGTAACCTCCTCCTGGCAGGGCTCCCCTCTCTCATCTCCACCCATAATTTCTGTTCAGCATTCAGCTGCACACATTATTTCACTTGCTCGCCGTTGTGATCATGTCTCCCCTCGGTGTCTTCCCTTCACTGGCTCCTTTTCCTTTCTGCATCAGGTACAAACTTCTGGCTACTCACCTTTAAAGCCCTGCAGGGGCTGGCCCCTCTTTATTTAACTGATCTTCTTTCTCCCTACATCCCTACTCGCACCTCCGCCTGGTAGACAAGTCCCTCTCCCAACCCAGGATCTTCTCTGCCCCATCCCGATCCGTCCCATCTCTCTTGCTGCCCCTCATTCCTGGAACCTTCTTCCTCTGCATGCACAGCTCATCACTTCCTAACCAGCTTTAAAGGCTGAGCTGAAAACCATATTGTTTAGGGAAGCGTTTCAAGGAATTTGTGATTGTCATCTGGGCTGTCTGACAATATGTTGATGTGATTTGTTTGTTTGATATTGATGTTTTTAATCTGTTTTTTCTTTTCTATTGGTAATTTTATCTATTCCTCTTTTAATTGTATTATTTTTGAATGTACACCTTGGGCAGGCTTTTATTTACTCCAATTTACCGACTTTGTACAGCGCTGTGTATAATTACAGCGCTATAGAAATAAGTTTAATAATAATAATAATAATAATAATAATTCCTCTAAGTTTTTTTTAAAAGTCACCTCCAATCAAATCTTGTTCAGTTTCACAGTCACATAAAGAAGTATGTGCCTTAGAAAAGATTTCTCTAGAAATAAAAGCAGATTACCAGTGCACACAAATTGTTGGAAGATACCAATGTCTTGGAGGAGAATTAAAGATAGAAAGGAGCAAGTAATGGAAGGTCTAAGGAAATTACTAAATATGGGAAAACACATTAAATTTCCCACGTGTGTCAGATCAGGGTGATACAATCAAGCTTGTCAAGGCTAAAGATTTATGATGAATATGTAAAGAGGGGAATATATGATGCCCTGTATAAAGTTTTTGATATTACAAAAATGAAGGGGAATGGTTTATCCAGTAAAGACAAAAAAAAGTACCTTCTTCAAATGGAAAGCAAGGGAGCAGTTGGGTACTTAACAAGTAAAATTGCAAGCAAGCAAAGATACAATCCACCTATCAAAGACAAAAACCTCAAGATCTATCACTACCATCAACATCTATGATCTTGAAGTTACTGCTAATGGATCTGAAACTGAGTCTGAAGAATCTGAATGGAACGGATGATGAGAATACTTCAAAAGTGCCTAGGAAATACAGCAAAAGTAAAATTGCAACCAATCAGTAGCATCCATCCAAGGTGAGTCAAAAAGAAATCAGCTAAAAATGCAAATAGTTGTCAAATGATGGAAAGAGGAGCTATCCATTATAGAAATATCAAGAAGTAATCAATGTTCAGAAAGAGCTATTAAAGTGGTGGAAGAGATATATGAATAAAAAATAATAATAAATAAATTTTATTATATTTCCCCGCCTCTCCCAGGTGGATTGAGGCAGGATAACAACCCAGTATATATAACAATAAAAAGTACATCAGTAAGATATATAGCATTTAACAGTTAAAACAAGTAACAATACAATCAAAATGAGGGTGGGATAGAGTGTTTCTAATCCAAACAGAGGGATGGACCACTATTCTTATAGTAGATTGGGAGGGTAGGCTCACCGGAAGAGATCCATCTTAACTGCCTTCTTAAAAGCCTCCAAGGAGGTAATAAGACAGATCTCTTCCAGGAGGCTGTTCACACAATTTAGGAGCCACTACTGTGAAAGCTCTTTGAACATTGAGACTAGTCTAGTTGAGTATAATTCCAGCAGATCTTTCCCTGATATCCTGAGAGTGCAGGGCGGATTATGTAGGGAGAGGCGTTCCCTTAAGTAATTTGGGCCCAGCCATGTAGGGGCTTATAGGTAATAACCAACACCTCGTATTGAACCCAGAGCTAATCAGTAACCAAGGAAGGTATTTCAGGACTGGTGTTATATGGTCAAAACTTGAAGTGACCAGTCTGACTGCCATATTTTGGACTAATGTATGAAGTTTGCAAACACAAGGACAAACTGTAACTAGGTTCATCTTAAGTAATAAGAAATGAAAAATGTTGGTTTTTGTAAAGGTATAGTGTTTAAAGTTTATAGTACAACAGTACATATTTGTTGTGTGATAAAAAATAGGCTACTATGTTGTTTCTATGGAAAAATCATGTATTCATTCTTTTTAATTAAGGGTCACCCTTTTTTAAGACAAATAAGAATTAATCGGTTCTTAATTGTTTTTAGACAAAAGTTCATAGAAAAATAATACAGGAGTATGAAGCTGTGAAACTGTCATACCCCTAGTGTAGACACCTCCTCCCACACCCAATCAAAGCTGAAAGATATACCCTTGCCCAATCTGGCTGCTGGATTTTAAGATGAACTGTGATGACAAAAATATTCCTCCCCTCTCCAGGGCACTCAGACTTATTTTAAAAGTGTCTTCTCCTTCTGAGTTTAATAGGTACACTAGCTGTGGCAATTTTGTTGGGACAACAGAGTTGCTAGTTGTCTTACTTCCAACCTGTTGCATCACAAGGTCTGGCTTTCATGTCAGTGTGAAGGTGAATCGTCCTAGGATTTATGGACTAAAAATTTTCTCAGTTGAGGAATAAGCCTAAATCTTAGTTCCTTAAACATAAGAATAGCTCTCTGATGTGTCCTTTCCCTTTAGTTCATGCAAGTATTATTGGGCGCAAGAGGTGTTCTTGCCCATTAAACAGATGTGAAGATAATGCGGGCTTCCAAGCGTAGTTTTGTGAGTGAATGATTGTGCCACAAAAAAAACTCCCCATGTGCTAATGAACTAGTTTTGAAATGTCCAAATTTACTTTCCTTTTGTGTGGTGTTTCTTTTATGAAAAAAGGAAGAAAGAAAAAAACAGACTGGTGCAGGGTTTTGTTGTGAGACATTTATAAGCCCTTGCCATCTCTTTAGATAGCTTAGTTACCTTACACATCTGATTATAGAAATATCCTTATGTTCTGTGAGGAATAAAAGGGAGATTTGCAGCTTTGGACAAAAGAAGACGTGGAGTCCAATACTAAGCAACAGCTGCTGTTTACTTTAATGCTATTCTCTTCACTATAAAACACTCCTCAGAGATACATTACAAAGGAAAGAGATATCAAGGTCCAGAATGTAAGAGCAGATAACAGATGTTATGGTCATATGGTTAAATAAAATATGTGCTAGATAGAAAGTGTAAAAAGATTTATAAAAACAATACCTTGATCCAGGAAGCTTATCTGAGTGGATGAAGCACATTAACATTTACTTTTTCTGCCAAGAATACTGTTTGAATACAATTAGTATTGCTCAAACTAAAATTAAAATCCAATGAATACATTTTTAAAGTTAACTAAGGCGAGGTACAGACAGGCAAAATGTGGTGTGGCGGTGGCGGTACTAGGGTTAGGGAGCACGCACCATGCAGATGCTCCCTAACCCTAGTATGTACTGGTGGTGTCAAATGGCGGCGACCTGTCTACACATTGACGTGATGGACACTTACCGTCCACACATGAGGCACACTTGGGACATAATGAGTGTGCCATTGGCGCACTTGGGCATCACAAGTGCGCCAGAAAAAGAACGTAAACCATATGCATGTGTTTGATTATCTGCTTCAATTTATAATTATTGTATTACATTATGTTGTTATTATTATATTATATTTATTATATTTAATAGCACTGTAGATTTGCACAGCACTGTACATAAAACAATAAATATAAAGAGTAAACCTGCCTATGGCATACAATCAAGAAATAATAGGGTAATACATATAAAATACATAGCAATACAGGAAATGGTTCAATAAAACAGGCAACAAAAAAGAACATCAAATAGCAAGTGACAATCACGCAATGCCTGGGAATGATTCTCTGAACAGGATGGTCTTCAACTCCATTTTGAAGATGGTTAAGATGGCCCTTGCTCGCGGGGGAAGAAGGTTACTATTATTGCTGCTCCTACGGGGCAACAACAGAGACCACAGAGAAGGATGCATAAAAAGCTTTTGCAGCAAAAAATCAGCCTCTAATCAGGCTCTACAGCGAATGGTCGTTCCAGCTCAGACATCAGAAGGGCTGTCAGGCCCAGGAAAACCCAGAGGAGTGGAGACAAGCAGCCATCCAAAGGGAAGGTATTTTACCATACATCAATGTAACCCCCTTCTCTCTCCTCTTTTTTTTTGTAAATCTTTGCTAGTTCGATAATTCTTACCTGTATTAATAGTTCTTATATTTTGTAATTCTTGTATTTTTAATTTTATTGTTTATTGATTGTATTGTGCTTCTCACTGTTGTAACCCGCCTTGATCCCAGGAAAGTGGGCTAAAAATAAAGTTTTTATTATTCATTATTTATTAAAGTATCACAGACAGAATAGGCAAAGTGGTGAGGAAGCATAACCTGCAAATGGTTTACAAACCGATGAAGAAAATCCAGCAAATGCCCGCTCAACCAAGGACCAGAGAGACCATCTCACATCCACAGGAGTTTACTGCATACCAGGCAGCCCCGGACAAGTCTACATAGGGACCACCAAAACAGTGTGCAAACAAGAATCAGGAACATGAGAGGCACTGCAGACTGAGCCAGCCAGAAAAATCAGCAGTAGCAGAACATGCCACAAACCATCCGGGGCATAAAATACTGCTTGAAAACACTGAAATCCTGGAAATGCAAACACTACCATGTCAGGATGCACAGGGAAGCCATTGAAATCCACAAACATCTGGATAATTCAACCCAGAAAGAAGAAACCCTTAAAGTGAACAAAATGTGGCTACCAGTCCTGAGGAATAGCAAAACAAGGACTCAGCAAATGCAAATGGAAAACCATTCAGAGTCAGGGGCTTTCCCAGCAGATAATGATCACCAATTAGCAGACATTAATCCTCTTTTGCATTAGCTTCCCAGCCTGAGGCCGGCCATCAGCACAGGACAATACACATGCAAATCATCGCATTCCTCCTATCACACAGTAATATGCACCCACTTTTTCCAGGCAAAGCATGCTATGAAGATCCCAGCCACAGATGCTGGCAAAACATCAGGAAGAAAATTTTCTAGAACATGGCCACATAGCCCGAAAAACCCACGATTATTATTATTATTATTGCTTCTGAGAAAGAGAAAGAAGGAAGATGGGGAATGCTGCTGCTACGTCCTCAGAGACGATGAACTGAAATACAGAAGAAGAAGAAGAAGCAGCAAAGCAGGAGGAGGAGCAAAAGAAGCAGAGGAGGAGGTGAGGGTCCCCCGCAGTGGGTGCTTGTCCCTCTTCCCCATCTAGTGCTGTCTCCAACTCCAGTCCAGGAAGCTGAAGTCCTCAACATCTCCACTAACAGGTGCTCCACGAAACAAGTCATGATGAGTGTTCCTTTCTCCCAGACCAGTCTCTTGGGAGGTGCTCAGGGAACTCCCTTCAGAGCTCCAGGGCCCTTTTCCCAGTTAGTGGTCCAGTGCTTCCCTCCCAAGTCCAGGCCAACACAGCTGAAGTGCTTCAGGCAGCAACCGAGAGAACCCCAACAGCCCCTGCAGCCACCACAGCATCATCAGCTCTTCCCCATTGGTGGGCTAGGTGTTCAGAGCCCACCGGGCAAGAGCCTGGGATGCAGGGCTGCGAGGATCTGGAAGTGGCAGTGCTGTGCTTCTCCTCAGCCTGCCTCCAGAGATGATCCAGGTGCTCCAGAGACAGAAGAGAAGGAGGAAGAGCAGGAGGAGGAATACAACACCAGCATTATCACTAGTTCATCCTGGCTCCGTTTCCCCTGGTGCTGGAGGACAACAGGGACTTACGCGATCTCCTGTTGTCCTAATGGCAGTGGCACCATTAGAGACAATGGGACTTGGGGTCCCAAGTTTTTGGTATCTTCGGGGGGGGGGGCGTGAACGGACATCATGGATAGGATATCAAGTTCCCACTGTAGATTCATGATTCTTTAGGAAGTTGCCTTGGCTGGTGATTCTGTCAAAGTCCTGGAATCTCTGGAACTAGATCACAATGACCACAATGCTTCTAAGCCTGAACCATGACAGGGATAGGGTAGATACCAAGCATAAAGCAGTTACATCCCATTAACCTCAATAGGTTATACATAGGAGAAGGTATGCATAAAAAGCATTGCCCTTTATGTATTTTAATTGTATTTTAAGGAGGGTGGGGATTGGGGGATATGGACTGTATATTTTAAAGTTGTACGCTGCCCGATTGTGTTGCATGGAGGGGTGGGATAATAATAATATAATAATAATAATAATAATAATAAATAATAATAATAATAATAATAATAATAATAATAATAATAATAATAATAATAATAATAACAACAACAACAACAACAACAACAACACAGAGACTCCACATTTCCATCAGTCTAAAACCATCAGGTGGTGATTTGTCCATGACAATGGGACTATAGAAAGTTCTTTCACACCCAGATCACCATAATCTCATCAAACAGAGAAGACTAGCTGCAGAATGTGTCCTGCTGCATGTGTTGCATCAGATATTACTTGGGAGAGACACAGGGTCATCATGGAGAATATGAATTCCTGAGCCAGTCCCAACAGAACAGTTTTAGCATTAATATTGGATGCCTTTGCGCACAACAAACTGCAGGGAGATCAATACTATTGCCTACACAACTAGTTCAGGAAGTGAGACAGTTAAGCAGCGGGAAGGGCAATACACCAACAGAACTCCTATACCACCCATCTTCAAGTAAACACAAACCCACCAGATTGTGGGGTGATTCATCTGGTGAAGGAATGGAGTCATGACAGACCACTGCAATTCAACTCCCCCCCATCCCCCTGGCCTCACCTGCTATTGCACATAGAACCCAGGAAGACAACGGTAGGAGAGGTCACTCCTGCCCTTCATTCACATAAGGCCTTATTGAGAGCTTATAGCAACCACTCTGAAGAATCAGCAGCAGCAGGTACCACAAGCTGGGTATTTTTAATCTTTTCAAAACACCACTCTCATCCTACAATTATTCCCTCACTCCTAACATCCAAAGAAGAAGGGATAGACCCTGAAATCTGAGAACCCTAGTCTAATGTTCTCTCTCTTTCTGCCTTTCAAAATCTAACTTGTTTATATAACACAGATCAAATTTCTCACTCCCTACTCCCCTCTTTCTTTTTACTGATGATGTCTACACAACGATAATTCTATTAATTTGGAATAAAATTTAGATTTGATAAATTAAAATATGGTACAGATGAAACCACCCATAGAGTAGATCCATTGGGATCAGTGGGCCTACTTGAGATATGTTCTCAATCCAGGCTGGAAGCAACCTGATGGAAGCAACAGGTATATAAAATTTGTTTAATGATTATTTGAAAGTGTTTTTGAAAGAGTTTTTGGACAAACTCAAGAACAATTTTTATGGTTAAAGGATAGAATTCTGTACATTTTAATGATAGAGGCATATGCATACACCATGTTCTCATAACAAACAACACTACTTTTTCACCTGGTGACAATGCACTAACTCTATGTCAATTATAATGCTAACTCACCAAGAACCTTTCTCAAAGAGATGAAGTCTTTCCCCTTTATTAGCTTTTTGATCTCACAGACAAAGTGCAGTCAGTGAAGGTGTCATTCTTGTTCTTTAGAAAGAAGTAGATTAGTCCATTTCCTCATGGGGGTTTGCAAAGTCCTTCAGTAGACGTGACTAGAAGGGGAAGAGGCTGAAGATGGTGGCCTAAGGGAATAAACTGCTGACTTGATAAATCTTTAGGTCTTAAGAGGTCATCTCTTGATGTCTGGAAGAAAGATTGACTTACTAGCAAATATGAACAACAGCTTCTACTACTATGTGCATTTAAAGTAGAGAGGAGGGGGAGGATGTAAGGATGGATGGATGGATAGATATTTGTCTATGAGTCTAATAGTAAAAAAGAGGGAAATCTCTCTTTTCTGAGCATCAGGTCAAGTAGCAGGGAAAGAAAATCTAAATAGTTCTGCTTTGAACCTTTATCCTGACACTGAACCATGGTTGGATCATGGTTTATTTTCATGGTTAATTTCCACCTCACCACAGTACTATTAAATCACATGTTTTTCTCTTTGTAAACATTTCTGATGCTCTCCATATCTTAATGTGATTATTTTTAAATTTCATTGTGGATTACATTTAATGACATTAGGGATGGAATGGAAATTCATCAGTTTCTTGATAATTTGCAGGAATGCAGGGGGGGGGGGGAATAAAAGCAGCAAATTGAAAGGTCCTGCAAATTGAAGGAAACTTTTGTGTGTGCATGTGTTCCTAGCAAAACATAAACTGTTTGTGTTTGAATGTTTTGAGAACTGAGCAAGAGTTAGAGAAACCGTGCAGCTTTCCACAACTGCTCTACACTTGCAGTCTTTTTGCTGTGCATAGAAAACTGTGCTATTTTCTGAGGGAGGGAAACCCCAACCCACTTACCTTTTTTTCCCTTTTTCCCCTTTTTTTTTCTTTTGCTATGTATTTGGGATCCATCCCAGCCCCTTGAAGCAACCTGCCAAGAAAACCCTGAGAAATATTTTTCTTAGGGTCACCATAAATCAAAAATGACTTGAAGGTACACAACAACTTGGAAAGAGCACACAAAATGCAAAACCAAATTGCATTCTGTACCCCATAGAAAAAATATGATGAATATGATATCATGGCTGCAGCCTTTACTGGTTTGAATGTTGTTATATCCAGAAATGTTTTTGACTTTCATACACATATTTATTTCATTTTCACAGTTTCATAATGATGTTTCTGGTGAGTAGAATAAAAAAAATCTACCACACAGTGTTATAGATTAATTATTATAGATTATTTTAAACCCAGAATTTTATCCAGAAATCAACAGGGAGACCAGGAAAGGAAATGATTTTATTTTTAGCTGCAGCTGTTGTCCCCAGAAGGAAATACATCCAAATTTTTGTGGCCACAATTCTAAAAGGAACCAAGTTTTTATAATATTTTGAATAAAGAAAATTAGAAATCACATTTCATTTGTTACATTGAATTAAACATTTACACATCATTGGATGTTCAGATATTACACCGAAAATACCTCTCTAACCTTTGTGGCTCCCATCAATCAAATCATTATCTATATGTTCTCTTTCACTGTCCTCAAACTGTTTATGCAGTACTTCCTTTTATTTGGGATAGCAACTTAAAATGTGGAGCCATTTAGAGTTATTTACATTCCTAAACAGAGCATTTGACATGTCCTAGAATAACAATCTTTGCTCTTAGTTCATTTTCAGCACTATAATCTTCAGCTCCTAAGCATAAGTAAGTCGGGATACAGACCACCGGCGCCATTTGCTCCGCGTGGGAGCCGCAGCAGCCAAACCGCGCGGCTCCCGCGCGGAGCAAAAAAGAAGCTCCATAGGCGCCGTGACACGTCTGGACGCTATGCGTCCAGTACGTAAACATGGCGGCTCCCATGTGGAAGGGGCGCCGCCATGTTGTACGTATTCTATATGTACTAGAGTTAGGGGGTGCGGAAGCACCGCCCCTTCCTAACCCTAGTACGTATAGAAGACGTACTATATGGCGGTTTGTATCCCGCCTAAAATTCTGAATTTTAACCATTCTACCACAACAGTAGAACTACTTCTATTTATATGAAGTAGCTTTTCCAGAAAGAATCCTCACTGACATTGAAAGGACTGTATAGAGTAGCAGCTGCCCTGCCCTGGCTGCCATGCATGTCTGCTGTACTTTCATGGCAAACATCTTTGAGTAGATCAAACATCTTTTAGGAGGAAGGAAATGTCTCTGAGGATACACACTCATGCTCAGTTTATCCAACCAGTCAGCCAGTCAGCCTAAAATGGAGAATAGACAGGGAGACTTTGATTATGGAAAGACAATAGTCTCACAGAGGAAAACCTCTTCTGTCCATAAATAGTCTCTATAGATCTATGTTGCTTTCAGTACAGGTGCAATCTGTGTGCATATTGCACAGATATTTAATTTGTATACAGATGCAAACACTACATCTTTCAACACTACAACCAAACACTACATGCATGGCAGGGGGTTGGACTGGATGGCCCTTGCGGTCTCTTCCAACTCTATGATTCTATGATTCTAGGATCATGTGTAGTGTGGAACATACATGCCATATAGAATCACATAATCATAGAGGTAAAAGGGCCCTATCAGCCATCAGATCCATAACCTGACTTAACTGGTGCGGCTCGGTTGCCAGCCCGCTCCTAACAAAAGATCCTGGTATACTAAAGATCTTCGCCAGATGAAGCGGGCTGCGCAAAGACTAGAGCGCTACTGGCGGAAACATCAGAACTTATTTGACAGAACACTCCATGAGAACATGTTACGTTCCTACGGAGTGGCAATCAATGCAGCTAAGAATTTGTTCTATGCTGCACGGATTGCATCAGCAGAGTCCCATCCGGCAGAGCTGTTCAGGGTGGTTAGGGAATTAACTCAAGTCCTGCCCACCCTGAACCCTTTACCAGAACCAACGATAGCCTGCTGTGACGCTTTTAACAACTTCTTCGCTGATAAAGTCTCTCAGATAAGGGCTGATCTTGACACCAGCTTTCTGACAGAACCTATAGTAGAGGCATCCAGTGACTCTGGTAGCAAGGTTATTCTGGATTGTTTTGACTTTGTGAGTACCGAGGACGTAGACAAGCTCCTTGGATGCGTAAGGAGGACGACTTGCCCACTCGACCCTTGCCCCTCTTGGTTGACCGTGCAGGGAGGAGATGCCATAAAATCTGCTCTCCATCTGATTATAAATACATCTCTTCGGGAAGGTACAGTTCCATTATCTTTGAAACAGGCAATGGTAAAGCCTCTTTTGAAGAAACCTTCTCTTGATCCCCTATTAATGAGCAATTATAGACAGGTCTCCTTATTACCATTCTTGGGCAAAGTGATTGAGAGGGCAGTCGCCTTTCAGCTCCAGACGGTCTTGGATGAAACTGATTATCTAGACCCATTTCAAAGTGGCTTCAGGACGGGTTATGGAGTTGAGACGGCCATGGTCGCCTTAGTCGATTACCTCCATCTGGCCACCGACAGGGGTAGTGTAACCCTATTGGTGGTCTTGGATATCTCAGCGGCCTTCGATATCATTGACCATGGTATCCTTCTGGAACGCCTGAGAGAACTGGGTATCAGGGGCACTGCGCTCCAGTGGTTCTGGTCCTATCTCTCGGGAAGGTTCCAGATGGTGAGGCTGGGGGACAGCAGCTCTCGCAAAAGAGAGCTTACATCAGGCGTCCCTCAGGGCGCCATTCTGTCCCCCATGCTATTTAACATTTACATGAAGCCGCTGGGAGAGATAATCCGGAGTCATGGAGCTCGGTGTTATCAGTATGCTGATGACACCCAGATCTATCTCTCCGTGTCTCCGACTGATACAGTGACTAAGGGTGGCATCTCTCCTCTGGACACCTGCCTGGGGGCAGTAATGGGCTGGATGAGGAAAAACAAACTCAGGCTGAATCCAGAGAAAACAGAGGTACTCATGATAGGTGCTCTGAATCCAGTCAGGGAAATTTGTCAACCTGTCCTGGACGGGGTTAAACTTCCCCTAAAGGACAAAGTTTGCAGCTTGGGAGTACTCCTGGACCCATCTCTACAGTTATCATCTCAAGTGGATGAGATGGCCAGGAGTGCTTGGTACCAGCTTCGGCTGATACGCCAGCTGCATCCCTGTCTGGACCGAAAGGACCTAGAAAATGTAGTACATGCACTGGTAACCTCTTGTTTGGATTTCTGTAATGCGCTCTACATGGGGCTACCTTTGTATCAGGTTCGGAAGCTTCAGCTGATTCAAAACGCTGCAGCCAGATTGATCACGGGAACAGCTAGATCAGATCATATAACTCCCGTATTAAAATCTCTTCACTGGCTGCCAATGCGCTTCCGGTCCCAATACAAAGTGTTGGTTATTACCTTTAAAGCCCTAAATGGCTTAGGCCTGGGTTACTTGAGGGAATGCCTCTCCCTGCATAATCCAGCCCGCACTCTCAGAACTACAGGGAAATTACTACTCAAACACCCTAAGGTGAGATTGGCGATTACTCATCAAAGAGTTTATACAGCAATAGCTCCCACTCTCTGGAATGCTGTTCCGGAAGAGATCCGCCCCAGTGAGACACTGGAAGCCTTTAAAAAGGCATTAAAAATCTACCTCTTCCTACAAGCTTACCCTCCCAATTCTTTGTAGTGAAAGTACTCCCCAATTGATTAAGCTATGTATTTTTTTCTGATTTTAATTTATATAATTATGCTGTTTTTAGATAACTGTATTTGATTGTTATATTGTAATATTTTTTAACTGTTTTATATTGTATCATGACATTTGGTCATAATTTTATCTGCTGTACACCGCTTTGATCTCTGGAAAAGCGGTATATAAATAAACAA
>NC_056524.1:53808736-53875861 GCF_019175285.1 Sceloporus undulatus | reverse complement strand
ATTATTATTATTATTATTATTATTATTATTATTATTATTATTATTATTATTATTATTATGTGTGAAAATCTTCTTATATCCTGTGTAGAACTCTAGGTGAAGGAGCTTTAGAGAAGAAGATATCCTGAGGAATATAGTTAGCCTGACTGGCAAAAATATTAATTTGTTTTAGGAAACTATACTATCTAAGGATGGTTTGAGTGTCATTAAAGATTGTAACCTTGAGATTCTGTGGAGATTTGTATAAGGAAACCATTATTATAACAGTCATAACTAAGAAAGAAACTTTATCATCTGAAATAAGAAACACAAGTGTTTATAACAACATTTATTTATTTATATTCATTCAAGTAACTTGTTAGAAACATCTGTAAAATAAAGTTTTGATCTTGTTTTGGAATGAAGCTTATCTACATCGTGAATTACATCCACGTTACCATTGCAAAGCCCTTTTTGATAGAGTTTTTTTAAGGGTCTGTTTTAGTTTGGGGACAGCAGTGGGGTAAAAAGCCCAGGGTGCTGTCATCCAGAAAAACATAGTGGTTAAAGAAGGAGTGTGCGTCACACTGACCTGAAAATGTAGATTTACAGTTTAGGGGCATTCCTAGATTCAGCATTGAACCTAGAAGCCAAGTATCAACAGTGGCCAGGATTGCATTTGCACAATTGAGCCAGCTACACCCATTCTTAGATAAACTGGATCAAGCCATGATAGCATATGCCTTGGTTATAGCTTCTTTGTGTTACTGTATTGTCCTTTATGTCAGGCTGCCTTTGAAATTTTCTCAGAAGTTTCAATTGGCTCAAAGAGTTCCAGCCAGATTGTTAACTTTAGCTGGGTAGAAAAGCACAAAAGCGCCTTGTTGCAACAGTTCAATTCAAATTTCTGGCAGTGACCTATAAAGCCTTATATGATTTTGAACCAGCCGATTTGAAGGACCAGGCTATTTGAACCAGCATGGTGTAGTGGTCTGAATGTTGGACTAGGATTCTGGAGACCAGGGTTTGAATCCCAGCTCAGCCATGTAAACCCACTGGGTGTCCTTGGACAGGTCACACTTCCTTCGATCACGGCGATTTACAGAATAATAAAAATACAAGTTACATTAGCAAAAGTCCCCCATATTAAACAGTACAATACATCAATTAAAATGTATAATTCAATCATAATAATTAAAACCAGTTAAAAAACAATCAGACAATTCAATCAATACAATACACACAATACACAGGAGAAGAATAGTGATTAGGACATGTGGGGGAAAGCTTGGTGGAAGAGGTAAGCCTTGAGATTTTTCTTAAAATACTTGAGGGAGGGGGCCGAGCGGAGCTCGTCAGGGAGAGAGTTCCAAGTCCACGGGCCGAAATAGAAAAAGCCCTATGCGCAGACACTGTATATTTCACCTTAGGAACTCTCAAAAGTTGTCTCCCACCCGACCTGAGAGTGCGGGGCAGATTATATGGGGAGAGGCGGTCCTCCAAGTACTCTGGGCCTAAGCCATTTAGGGCTTTATAGGTAACAACCAACACCTTGTATTGCGCCCGGAAGCGGATTGACAGCCAATGCAGATCTTTCAATATAGGTGTTATGTGGTTGGCCCTGGAGCTGCCAGTGACCAGTCTTGCTGCTATATTCTGAAACAATTGTAGCTTCCGAGTTTGGTACAAGGGTTGCCCCATGTAGAGCGCATTACAGAAATCAAGTCGAGAGGTTACCAGTCCATGTACCACTGTTTCAAGGTCCCCCCGACCCAGGAAGGGTCGCAGCTGGCGTATCAGCCGAAGCTGATAACAGGCACCTCTAACTGTCGCATCCACCTGAGGAGTCAGGTGAAGTGACGAGTCCAGAAGCACCCCCAGACTGCGAACTGTGTCCTTCACGGGGAGCGTGACCCCGTTCAGGACGGGTGGACAAATTTCCTTCCCGGGACCGGGGGAGCCTATCACAAGTACTTCCGTTTTCTCTGGATTCAGGCTGAGTCTATTTTCCCTCATCCAGCCCATTACCGACTCCAGACAGGCATTGAGCAGAGAATGCCATCCCTAGACACTGCATCAGTCGGAGACAAGGACTATTTGGGTGTCATCAGCGTACTGATAACACCACGCCCCGTGTCTCCGGATGATCTCTCCCAGCGGCTTCATGTAAATGTTGAATAGCATAGGGGACAAAATCGCTCCCTGAGGGACCCCAGATGTAAGGGCCCTCTTATCGGAGCGACAGTCCCCCAGCTCCACCATCTGGAATCTGCCTGAGAGGTAGGAACGGAACCACTGCAGAGCAGTGCCCCCGCTACCCAACTCCCCCAGGCGATCCAGAAGGATACCATGGTCGATGGTATCGAAGGCCACAGAGATGTCCAAGAGCACTAACGGACAAGCTACCCCTGTCCATGCCCAGATGGAGATCATCGACTAAGGCGACCATGGCAGTCTCAACCCCATAGCCCGCCCAGAAGCCGGTTTGAAATGGGTCCAGATAATCCGTATCCTTCAAGACCCCCTGTATTAACCAAACAGCACAGGGGTAGGGTTGGCCCAAAGCATGAGGTCTAGATCTGGATCATCAACCAACTCCTGATTGGTCGATGAACCGATTTGCTTGGTCATGGCCAAGCTTTGGGATGACATAGGGGCCATGAAAAGTGCCCTGGATAAGATATGCAACTGGTCAATCACATGTTCACTATTAAGCCCCTAGTCACCAGGAGCTACTGAATTGATGTGGCCCCCACAATGGCCATTCCATATGCCCTCAGTGCTCCTTGGTCATGAAAGACTCCCAATCCAGTGCTATGCAGCCCTGGATACCACACCCACTAGATCCATGACATGCTACCACCTCAAAAAGAAAAGTTGTGATAACAACACCAAAGCAAGAGGGTGGGAGAGCTGAGTAACTGTCACCCAAACAGACCATCACATGGCCTTATATAGGCCCACCAACCAATCGGGAGCAGGATAGGAAAAAGGCACCGCCTTCCTGGCTCCCTCAACCAATGAGCTACCCCAGACAAACGGGTCAGCCAATAAGAGGGCTTTTCCGCCCCATCCAGTCATACTGGGAACCTGGGCAGGCCAGCAAGGGCCCAGACAGTGGCTTGCTCCAACAGGCAGCAACAAGGCTGGCCTTGAAGATGCGGGGCAGCCTGATTTGATGAAATTCTCTTTCACTATTAATTGTGAATGACAATTACAAAAATTCACATTATTAATAAAACAGAGATCAGGAAAATTGAGTATATATGGCAAGAATGGAAGATAATGAAGGGTAAGCATTACATTTACATCCTAACCAGGAAAATGAATGAAAGTTAAGGTGTATAAATGAACTGAGCCTCACCACAAATAGTCAGGTTTGGGTTTTTTTTTACAGGTTTCTTTGTCCAGTATCCATCAGACATCTTGCTAATTTAAAGTTAGCTCACATCCTATTTGTTAATAATCACAAAAACCAGGAAGATATAAACATGTAGGATGGCACCTGCATAGCGATTTTTAGAGATAACAGCTGTAAAGATTGCAGTCAGTGAGCAGAAACTTGACAACTAATCAATATGTACATTTATAACCAGAAAGGACCAAATGAGACTAGGAATAAAACAGAGACAAAGCCATGAAAATCCATGGTTCTTATCAAAATGCATTAATTTCATCATGTCTTCCAAATGATATCTTATTGCTCTTCATTTAATGTATTGATCTATACTGTGCCTGAATATAAACCATGCAAACACTTCATTTAAAGGATTTGGAATGTGCCACAATTGTTGCTAAAAGCTATACATGCCACATATATCCCTGCATTTGATAACAGAGAATATAGAACAAATGAGATCACAGCTTAGATTTTTCTATTTATTTATTACCTCTTCACCAACCTGTGACTAAAGATCACTTTTGTTGTTGTTGTTAAGTGCCTTCACGTTCCTCTTGACCCATGGCCACCCTATGGATGAGACATCTCCAGGTCCCCCTGTCCTCTACTGCTTCGCACAGCTCCTGCAAACTCATACTGTATTTGTGGTCTCCTTAATAAATTCCATCCATCTAGCATGTGACCTTCCTCTTTTTCTACCTCCTTCCACCTTTCCTAACATTATTGTCTTTTCTAACGACTCATGCCTTCTCATGATGTGTCCAAAGTATGACAGTCTAAGTCTTGTCATCTTGGCTTCTAGGTATATTTATGGCTTGATCTGCTCTAGGACCCATTTGTTTGTCCTTTTGGCTGTTCAAGGAATCCTCAGCACTCTTCTCCAGCACCAAATCTCAAATGAGTGGATTTGCCTCCGATCTTCCTTCTTGACTATCCAGCTCTCACATCCATACATTGTAATAGGGAATAGAGTGGCCTGTATGATTGACTTTTGTGCTGAGTTGTATGTCTTTGCATTTTAGGATCTTTTCTAGTTCTTTCATAGTCACCCCCCCCCCTCTTAATCTTTTTCTGATTTCCTGGCTGCAGTCCCAGTCCCGATCAATGTTTGATCCCATATATGAGAACTCTTTTACTGTATCTATTTCATAGAATCATTTCAATTTCCTCATTGTCTAGTCTGAATGTGTGTAAATTTTCTGTGGTCGTTATTTTTGTTTTCTTTATGTTCAACAGTAAACGTGTCTTTGTGGTTTCTTCTTTGATCTTCCTTAATAGTTGTTCCAGGTCTGTGAAATTCTCTGCTAGTACTATGGTGTTGTCATCATATCTTAAATTGTTGATATGTCTGCCTCCTATTTTCACTTCTCCCTCTTCCATGTCCAAGCCTGCTTTCCTTAGAATATGTTCTGCATACAAGCTGCAGCCTTGTCTGACTACTTAGCCAATTGGGAACCATTCTGTATCTCCTTGTTCTGTTCTGACAGTAGCTTCCTGAGTAAAGATTCCTCATTAGGATTATCAGATGTGTTGGCACTCCTATGTCTTTAAGGATGTTCCATAGCCTTTCATGATCTGTGCAATCAAAGGCTATGCTATAGTTTATAAAGCACATGCTGATTGTCTTTTGGAACTCCCTTGTATGCATCATTAGTTATCATACATTTGCAATGTGATTCCTGGTGCATTTTCCTTTCCTGGACCCTGCTTGAATCTCTGGGATTTCTCTCTCCATGTATGGTTGGAGACTATGAAGATTTTCACACAGCATCATTATATTGTTCCTTTATCGTCCCAAAGTGTAGTGGAATCGTCTTAACAGATAGACGATTCCAAAAGATTTTCACATGAGGCTGTTAGTGTTCTTAAATCGTTGCTAAATCATTCTTAAATCGTTGCTGTGTCCAGTGTGTGAATGTAACTGTTTTGAAATCATTTTGTAATCATTTATTGCTGAATTCTGATATATCAAAGTTTTACTAAACTGATATACAGCAGCTAGAGTACAGACAGGACAGTAGAATGAGTTCTGGTAGATGGAACAGAGCTGTTTCCAGTTCTATTACTTTATAAGAATGCCATTGGATACTCTAAGTAATGCATTATGTCTTAAATGACTGAGCATCTTCACTTATAAAATTGCTTCAGAAAGCAAGAAACTCAGGCCTTTCAGGAAAACGGAAATGAGACAGTACCGTTTCACTGAATGCCTCTCTAGCTCTAAGAATGATATTTCCTTACCACCACCATCATGATTAGACTAGATTACAGGCTCCTCCATAGTAACAGCAAAGTATGGGGGAGTATCATGCTTCATTTCAATTATACCCTACAGTAAGTTTATCATAGATTGGATTCACTGCTGTGAGACCATGACTGAATCACAAAGCATTTCGACTTTAAAAAAAAAAATTTTTTTTTTTTGGTTGTTCATGGAAAAGAAAGTGCTTCAATGTTATTCTTGCAGCAATATCTACAAGAAAGAAATGATTCCAACACCAGGAAAGGAACTGGCCCATCGATCTGAAACCATTGCTTTAAAGAGAAATCTCTTTTATAAAATGCTATTTTCCTCTTTGTTGCTCTAGTACTTACATATGTCTGAATAGAGAACACCGTCAAGGATCAGCTGCATCTTAATGAAAATATGACATGAAATAATGTTAAATAACTCTGGACCATTCAGCTCAAATGACTGGTAATGTGAAGTATATCCTCATTCTTCTCATATTAGTATGATAATGGAGATACAGAGGCTACAGGATATAAAAAAATCAGTTAGAGAAAGGTGTCCATCACTAGTTATCAAATGACAAATACACCTTTATCTTCCAATCTCTATTCTTGCTCTTTGGATTAACGCATTTGATAAATATCATTCCTTGGCACCTACAGATACAGATTAAAACATGCAAAATAATTCTGGTTTTAAAAGAATGAGACATAATATTTTTTTCTTGTTGTTCTTTAAGCACCACTTGATTGTGAGCAAGACTTGTTGTAGTATGTTGAAAGAACAGATTTTTCTTGGCAGTATGCAAAAATGTGAACATATGACATTATCTTGGGAATGCACAAGCAAAAGGGGGAAACGGATACATTGCTCTGGCTGTATATTAATTCTATATATAAATCCTGTGCCTAATTCTAAAGGCACAATTATATTACATTATGCTTATAACACTTAAAAAAAATAATGGTGCTAATTAGTTACATTTATAGTTATGGGATGTGATCTTACTAAATGAGGGAGAAGGAATGCCACATTGTTCAAGTGCTGGCATGTGATGTGTCTGGTGGTGCTGACAATGTTCTGCTTGGGATGCTGAGAAGACCATGAGTGGTTTGGAAGACAGTGCTTTTTTTATCAGAGTTGAATGGCTTATAGCTTTTTGTTTAAGGAATGTGTTTTTTTTTAAAAAAAGTTTTATTTGCTTTGGAGGAAACAAAAGCCAAGAGATTCGTTCTTTTTCATTTTAACTATATGACAACTTTTTTTCATTGGTAAAATAACTGTAATCAGTTACTTTTTAAAAGTAACTCCAAAGCTCTGGTTCTTTACTGTACATCTGGTCATTGCAGATATATAATAAAGTGGTGGATTTGATCAGCAGATGAGATAAACTGGGGAGGGGGGAAAACAATGCTTACACTTACTATCTTTCTGTCCCCTTCATTCCTTCTGAAGACAGATTTTTGGTTGGAAAATGCTGATTACCTGCATAGATGGTGTAACACAAGCAGCTTCCAAATACTGGATGACTTTTTCCCCCTTCATTTGTTGGCATGTAAAAAGATAAAGAAAATATAAAGATAAAAATCTGTGTTCAAAAACTACTTTCACATTTGCCCAAATGAGATAGATTCTTGAACTTATTTTCATTATATTGAGTATACTGTGCTGGACAAAGGGAATGGAAAATATATTACAAGTATAAAGAAATATACAAAATTATACTCTGAATATATTCCATCATTGAATATTGAATACCTAATAGCCCAGTAAGTGTCTGCTAAATTCCTTCACCAATCATTTCTGTCCAGAGATTGAGAAAGCAACTTTTCAAACTATGCACCTATCTGTTATCTTCTGGCCTGAAACTTATTGTTAGCCCAGCTTGAGTAAACTTATTGAATCAATGGCACTTACATGATAGTTGATTTACCAAGTATCCATTGATTTGATCTATGTCTTCTAGAGGAGACTGATAATTAGATTTAGACCTGGGTCTACAATTTTAACTATTTGATAAATACATTGCATTTTCAATGCAACAACTCCCCCCCACCCTGTTTTTCCTATATATAGTGAAAATTGTAGTCATATGCACAGTGCTTAATTCTGGAAGTTCTCGTTAACATACCTGGCACACAGCTTTAACATCCTGCAACCTGCTGCGTGTCACAGATACATTTCTGTGTTGTTTTGCCACCAGCTATATTCTTTACTAAAGTCTGCAATTTATTAAATTGGTTGTATAAAACCAGAACTTTAACAGCTTTATTCTCTATAATATTTTAATAAATATGTGTGCTTACGTACTTATATGAAGATTGTGAAACTGCTTTTTTTAAAAAAAGAATCTCCTTTTCATCTTAAATTGTACTGTATTATTCTTATAAACTGGAGACTTGAATCTCACAGAATCATTAGGGACTTTCAATCCCTTAAAACTGTTGTGATTTTTTAAAAATGTTTTCAAAAAATTATACATCATGGAATTGTAGAGATAGCTTTCAAGGTATATAATTTCTATTCCCTTTTTGGACCAAGTTATTGTCCTTGAAGGAACCATTCAGAATTTTTGTAGGGAATGCATTGTACCAGTAAGACCAGAATTGATATGATTCAAATCCCATTTATTTCCCTTTGAGACTGAATGAATTTGACATTTTTCAAGACCTTAAGGGATGTGGCAATAAACCATGGGAGCTTGGTCCTGAGTTGCTTTGTTTTTTAGAACATTTTTGTTAGCTGGTCTGATACTCTTCTCCACTGTTTTTCATTCATCATCATTTCCCGCACACCATTGGCAGCATAGTATGAAGTTAAGATTTCTCTTTCTCTAATATCAATCATCCACACTGCCCATGAACACTTACTTTCTCATGACTATAACTGTCAAAACTTTTCTTTCTCAAATTCATCTTTATCTTTATAGACCAAGAGCCCATGCTGAGATAATTACTTCATAAGGTGCAGAAGATATGGGCATTTAAACATCTTGCAGCAGGAGGACAGCATTTCCATTGTAATGAACTCTGATGAAACTTGTTTCAGCATGTATCCCTCGTCTTCCTTGTCACAGAGGAATTTTTATTATTCCTATGCCAAAATGCAACTCTTATGTAGAACTAAATGTAAATTGAACTACTTGATGTGGCTGCAGTTCGTAACAGTTTAATAAATGGAAGCCTGTGTAGTGCACCATTTTTCTGGTTTCATTTTTCCTTTTTTTGCATCCATATTTGTTTAATTTAAATTATTATATATGGCCTTTGTGTGGTTTGTAAAAATAAAAACATAAAAATCATAAAAATGTATTTAAAAGACTAAAATTATATTTACCTGTTGTGAGAAGGATAACAATGTTGGCATCAGGTAGCTTCTTGGTAAGGAAGTTCTGCAGATGAAGCACTGCCACTGGGGTTAGCCAAGAGGATTCTCTCTGTCTCTTTCTAGTTAACATCTGTCTCACCATCAATAGCAGGATACCTGGAGGACAGCCATTGCTTGATCTCAAAGCAGATGTTTCTTAAGGGATCTCGTTCCCGATATTTATAGGCTTTCAAGGTAAAGATGGACATTATGCTTGGCAAGGGAGTGGAAACCAGTAAAGTTCAATATGTATAGGATATGGTCCCTTTCAAAAGCCTGGTAGCTGTATTTTGAGCCATGTAAAACATTTGTTATGTCTCTTTACTACCACTGAGTTGCCACATCCTGGCACAACCACTTGCACTATAAAACTGTATGCTGTGTCATCCTTACAATTAACACAACAGCTGCTGCCTTGTGCTAATGCAATGAATCATTAGCTATAGACATTTGTCTTAATCCAAATGAGATGGTTTCCTTACCTGGTAAGGAATGGCTCATGGTAAAGAGCTTGAGAAAGCAAATGATATCCTTCAGTGATTTTGGCCTGCAACTCCCATATGCACCAATTAGAAAAGCCAAACCTGTGGATTATGATAATTGTAAATTAAAACATTTGAAGAATACTTAGATATGTAGGAACTCAACATGATGTAGTAGATGAGGTTTCTGTTTCAACAAAAAGCTAAAGAAAAGTTTGTACTGAATCCTAACAAATGAGATTTAAGACTTAGGGTTATTGACAAAAGTGCTTACTACTGTTTCGACACTTCACATTTCAATCAATCAATCAATCAATCAATCATTTATTTACAGTCATAGACCAAATATAAAATAAAGTGCATAAAATTGATAAAATACACAAATACAACTAAACATATCTAAAATTCATAAGCCACTAAATACAGATACTATTTATTTCTAAAACCCTGAAATTAATAGCTGAGACAGGTAAAAGTTTAAAATGTCATGGTTAGAACTAAGGTTTCTTTATTGAAAGTACAAGTAGTAATGACACAGGCACAGAACCTAGCAACCTTCGTTCTCTTCTCCCTGGAAAATTGTGTAAAATTAGAGTGATTAGTCTAAAATGAATACTTTAGTAAAATGGACAGTATAATAAAATATGTTCAATTGACTTTATTTCTAAATTTAAACATGGGCAGGTACACTTGTCAAATGGATTTTTTTTTTATATTTACCTTCCAGTACAATTGATGGCAGCACATTAAAGCATGCCATAGAAAAAGCATGTCTAAATTTAGTGATTATTAAATTAGTCAAATGATAACTTTATATTATCCAGCATAGAAATGTTTCTAAATAGACAATGATGATTTTGTAGTTCAATGTCCCATATACATTGTCTCAGAGCTGATTTGGCTTTCATAAATCCCATTTGTAATAAGACATTTTGTGACAAACTGCCTAAGAATAATTTTTTTTAATTTACCATCTGTTTGCAAGAAGAGAGGTAATTGTCTACTAGTGTCAGTGGAGCTAACACACAAGGTGTAAACATAAGCTTTAACCTATAGTTGCACATAAGAATCCAAGCCGTAACCTCAATAGAAATTAGGCCTGCCTCAAGTCATATAGCAGCATTAGAAACACAACATGGAACTGCAAAAATGTTTCTCAAAAATTTAGTTTGAATTACTTCAAATATACTGTACTTTTAATAAGCGCACATTTGGGCACCATATAATAAATCAGAAATAACTTTTGCTACAAAAACCTGTATTGCAGCAGGAATAAATTTCCCTCCCTTAGTAAAGAAAAATCTGTGCAGTGCAAGTATGCTTCTTTGTGCACTTACTTTTACTCAATTTGCCTGCAGTTTCGATGTGCCCAAAGTGTGGAACACTACTGCTAAGCATTTCTAGTTGTTAACCTGTTCAATTGATACCCCACTTATTTGACAATTATATGTAATCTTTTTCTTAGAAAAAATCATAACCTTTGGTTTATCATAATTAATAGTAAGAACTTCTTCCTGGCAATGACTGGCCAGTTCCTTTAATAATCTTCTTAGACTAATCGCTGTAGAAGATATCAGAACATCACCCACATACAGAAGACCTGAAATTGGACGGTGAGCTAGTTGTGGAGAATGAAATTTTTTACCCTTTATGGTTTTAACCATCAAATTGATGCATAAATTAAACAATAAAGAGGCCAGAACACAATCTTGCTTAATACCCCGATTTGTAGGAATCTTATTAGTTAACTGTCCCATATTATTACATCTTATTCTGAGGGATTTGCCTTCATGCAAACCACAAATAAGTATCGATAATATTTTATCAATTGAATTGTCATGTAATTTCCTCCAAAGTTTATCACTTGGTATTAAATCAAAGGCAGATTTAAAATCTATGAAAACTCCATAAAGTGCTCCTCCTGATGGGGTGGCATATTTTTCAGCTAGATGTTTTAGGATAAGCCCTTGATCCATAGTTAATCATCCTGCTTGTTGTTCTTGTTGTGTATATTTTTTCAAATAATTTTTATTGAAACTGAAGTTCATACAATGAATTTTATACGATACATAATTTCATATATATATATATATATATATATATATATATATTCTACATTCTATTACAACTTATCTGAATATCTTTTATATCCCACCTCAGTGCTTCCCTTCCCCGGAGCCATTTTCACCCTTATATTCCATCCAAAAACTCAGTTCTTCTTGTGAAGATACTCTTCCATCTTCTTTTCACAATACTTTCTCAATGATCCCCCCCCCCAATCCATCAAAGTCACTTCTTTTCCATAATTCCTTTTTTAAACTTTTAATCTCCATGTCAATTTACCACTCAAATCTTTTCCCTCTTTTTTCTATTTCTCTGAAGAATATAATGATAATAATATTATATTAGGACTTCTATCTATCTTATATTCAAAATACTTTCTATTTCTATTATCACTTTTTCCTAAAAATCTTAACCTTCTCTTCTGCAGGCTAAATGACCACCACTAGCTTTACCTTTCTTTTTCACTGGGTGTAGCTTTTAATGTAAACAATATAAAATCATTTATCCTTAAATCATCAGTGACCCATGTCTCTTGTAATAACAACAAATCAAAATTAGTAATGAAATTAATAAAACAGGGGTACTGATACAGTATTTGTTGCTCCACTCTGCTATATTCCAGGATAAGAAAGTAAAATAGGAATCTTGCTGTGTCACATTATGGGGCAGGTTGTGTCAAGACAAATCATTTGCATCATCATTGGCAATGTTGACCTTATTCTTTGCATTATTCACAATGGATTCTACTGTTGATAAATTCCCCCCCCCCCCAATTCTCTGTTATTAGAAGCACATTTAGACATCTAATTAATTGAGGCTGTATAACCCTCTCCACTCCTCAAAATCTGTAAGAGATTGTGATGGTTCCAACAAAGAGTCTGCATCTATAAGGTGTACTTGTTCAAAGTTAATAAAATCCACCAGTAGTGCTGCCACATTATTTGTTTGTTCATTAGTATGATATTTAGAAACCAGCAATATATCCGATTCCTCCTCTTTTTCCAGTTCTATACTGTACTAGGGGAGAATTCTGGATGATATTTACATTTTTCAAGTGTTGACCAACAACTCATTTCAGAAAGGTCTAAGTTTGCTATATTGCTCTCTGTTTTCATACATTCTAGACTTTATTATTACAATGCGTTCTATTTTTAGTGGGTATTGAAACGAAATGAGAAGTTAAAGCTGGTGCAGAATGTACTTGCATAATTTTTGGTGATATTCGTACTTGACAGATGTGTTTATTATAACTGATTTGTGCCAACTTTACTGGGGGTTTTTTTGATTGCATTAATAGAATCTTTTATTACTTATTTTCATGTTGATGATTTCTTTTAAAAATTGCTGCACACTGTTGTTCATAATTGTTCAGATATAAATTGTCCAATTTAAAGCATGATGGGTAAGGATTAATCAAAATAATACTTTTTTTTCAACCAATTTTTTTTTAATCTACTCCCTATTTGTTCTCTTTTTGTTAATAAAAGCGTGTCTGGATGCCATTTCTTTACATTGTTCAAAACTAATTAAAATACAAAATATGGCAATGCACAACATTCAACACAGAGAATTTACTCACCTTCAGAGACAGTAAGACCAATAAATATTTGAAAGCGAAAGCATAACTTCTTTAATACAATAAAAAGACTTAATACAGTAGAAGCACATTAAAAAACAACCCGAGCAGCCATTTGAAAATAGCTTGCCAGAGATTTAGTGCTGGAAGGTGTCTGTCTATTGTGAAAAAAACATGCTTCAATGCACATTATTATCCACCCATTCCATGTTTTCTATTTAAGAATATTGTTTCACTCTGTTGAATTAATTCTTAGCCTGCCATTAAATTGTAGACTAATGCTAAACTTGTGTACTCAGATGGAAGCCTCACTAGGTTCAAAATTGTTACATAGATTTAGGGTGCAAACTTGCTTGTAATACTCCATCCTCAGTTTCATCACTGGCAAGTTAAATGTCCTGGTACAAAAAACCAGTGCTGATAGCAGCCTGCTTGTTTTGAAGACAATCAGCAATAGTTGGGATAATGAGTCCCATTGCAATGCAGCCTGCTGTAGATCCCACATATGTGACTGATAGTAAATCCCTATGTCCAAAGTTATTTGTGGAACCCCCTGATAGGGCAGGTACGTTTACCCATTTTCCACATATACCCTGGTAAACTTGTATATTAACAGTGATTTTTTTTAAAAAAAGACACTTATGGACATGAAGAAGGCCAAGTGGCCTGTAATTAATTAAAATCCATCCCCAGCCCATTGATGAGTTTTAGAAAACATAATGAGAATATCCACAAATCAAATGTAAATATATTACAAAAAAGGAGAGAGGTGGAGAAGTTAAAGACAAGACAGTATTGGTAATGTTTCCTCTTTATGCCTGGACAGTGTACCTGACTGAATGCTAGTGCCTTCAAAATCTGATGCACAAGGCCTGTCCTCCATGTCAGTGGTCAAGTGTCCTGATTGGTGACATATAAGGTGAACGTCTAGTGACCACTTCACCAGTATACCCATGGAAATGCCAGATGAGGATGCTATCAGGAGCATGGCCACACTCTCTTCATGTCTCCATGTCCATGATACATAAAGAGAGCTTTGGGATTGTAATCGTCTTTATGTTATTCGGCATCAACACAGTGACTTTATTTTGGGAGATTTGTGACTGGTTTTGCAAAAACAAAATCCATTCTGTCATCTTCTATAGAACTGCAAATGTAAAAGTAAAAAACAATGCTAGATATGTGTGCAAATCTACTTTAAATGGCAGACTGAAACATTTAAGAAAAATGAAAGGAGAGCAGGACAAGTGGTTTGGGATCTGATATCAGCAGAGCACATGGTCTCTGAAGCATTATTTCTTCCACTGGTTATCCAGAATGGAATTATTAATGCTTCAAATTGTTGGCACTATTTTCATTCCACTCATTTGTGAATATTTTAAATAATACAGCAAAAATATGTAATCTCCATATGTTTTTGTAATTAAAAAGAGTGAAAATGTGGTATCTGCTCCAACAACTGAACAATATGCCTTCATTTAAATCAGCAAATGGTGTTTAGCTATTTTATTATCCCCTGAACCCATTCCATGAAACTAGCATAGTTAATGGAAACTAAATTTATTCCACCTTAGCCTTGTTAAATGCTTCTGTATTATTGAAGAGGTAAAAATACAGCCCCCTATATAACTGTGCCTCTCTTTTCTCACAAAAAAGTTTTAAATAACAGTCTAGTACTTACGTATCATTGTTGGCAAATGAAATAGTCATGAAACAGTTCCTAGGAAAAATTAGCCATACTTCCCTGACAGGCATACACATGCCGTTTTCATCCTCTGCAGAAACTCAGGGGTTTACTTGTTCAGTCAGGGAGGGGAAAAAAACACCTTCCCAGTATAGAAAAATGCTTGTGGCACACTTATGCTTTGGGGAAATAGTCTTAGATGTTATAGCATTAGCATTATCTTTAGGTTCAACAAGCAGCTTGATCCCATATATGACTGTAAGGGATGAACAAAATCAGCCAGTTTTGCTTTTGATAATATTTTGGGGAGTTCTACTTTATTTTTCTTTTATTCTATCTTGTTTTTGTATTAAATTGCATTTTTTTAAAAAAAATGTGCAAATAAAAAATTCTCATTTGTTTCCCTAATTTGAAACACCTACATTTTGGTGTGCATATCTCCCAAAGCATGTGTTTTTGTATCATGTCTTCAGTACTGTATGCATTTTGGATGAATCATCTGCATGGCAACATTTAAAGGAGTACAAACACTGAAGCATAATGGAATTCTGATTCTCATATTACTTTGAAAAGTGCAAATTAAAACAGTTTATATTACAATGCAAACCAAACAAATTTCAATTCCAGTTCCTAATAAGTGAACATATGAGCATAATTTGTATTGTTTATTAAGTTACATAGGCTTCCTGGACTCATTGGTGAGGCCCTTTTGTAACACAAATAGTTGGTTAGGAAGGCTAATACATTTTGTTTGAGAATTAAACTGGATTTGTCTGGGTAACAGAATATGGCCAACTTCTTATAATCCACTAGGAGAAAGCTACTGGTCATGGTATAATGAAAGAGGGAAGACAGAGTACAACAGAAGAATGGAATTGCTACTGTTTGCTTTAGGCATCATAAGTGGAGATGTGAAATGCTATAGTCTGGGTCTGTACAGTACTTGTTTAATAATTCATTCCTGCCAGGGAGAAAAAACAATTTAATTACTTTTCTTCATGCTGCTGTAGCTTCTTTAAAAACTGTGTGGTTTTTTTTAAAAAAAAAAATCTTGCAGGGGGAGAAAGTATTCTCCTTGACTCATAGCACTTGGGTTCTCATCTTTCCAGATCAATGACATATAATGACTTGGTAGGAGGACATAGGGGAGTAAGGATGCCATTAGGGCAGTAATGTTCATTCAGCTCCTTTTCCCTTGACAAGTCTGTCAAGTGGCCAGTTTGAGGGGCTGAGGAAAGTCCTATCCAAGAGTCTAGTAATAAGGATTACTGTTGGTGGCAGCAATCTTCATTCATATGTGGGAATCTGAATGAGGATCATCATTCATGGCAGCTAGACTTCCTTTGCTTCCATCCTTCCCCCTCCCCTGAGGTGGCCATGTAATGGCTGATGGAAGGAGAGATGAAGCCAAATGATAGACATTGCCAGTGATCCTCGATCCCAAAGGGAGAAGCGGGAGATATAAATAAAATTTATTATTATTATTATTAACTGTCCCTCCTGACAGACATGTAGTAACCAATGAGGAGATATGAGCAGATTCTGAGCAAGGATTGTCACATAATGATGCCAGCATCCATGGACACCACTTGATGTCCTTTGGCAGTCCAAAGGGTGATGTCATAATTGTGTGCATGCTACTGGAATGACAATAATTTTTGGCTGCTCTCCCCTCTCTATTGACAGAGCACATCTATGGGAAGGGATGAAAAAGGTAAGTCTGGACTGGGGGTGTGTGGGGAAATTCCATCTTTACTGGGTTGGAAGGAATAGTCCTTGCAACTATTTGAAGACTTGAGGGTCTGTGAGGAAGGGGCTTCTTCAGGATCTTGGGGCAACCTGACATCTAAGAAGCCCCTTTTCATTGTTGCCAATAATATTGTTTACACCTCTACTATAATCAACACCTGGCAAGCAAATGGTGACTGAAAAACATGATCATCAGCCACCTGGCAAGCAAATGGTGGCTGAAAAACATCCAGAAACACAGCAGCTATGTGCTCACATGTATTGATTGTGGCACTTTACAGTGGCATTATCACAAGGTAACAGTTTTTGTGTCCCATTGGTATTGTGCTTTCATGTTGTTGTAATCAGTGACCAGTTACCAAATAAATAAACAGAATGGCTGTCATTGTGCCATTTTATGAATCAATAAAATGTGGTAGGCCTGCAATCACCACCAATAATCTGTGGATAAACTAAAATGTTATGGATGCTCAATATTAAGTAATGTTACTTAATGTGATATGTATCTTTATATCTTTAACATTGTTAATATAATCATCATGATGTCATTATCATCATCACTTTTACTTCCACCTTTCCCCAAGGCTGGGAGTCAAAGAAGCTTATAAATTAAAATGGCCACAGTATAGTTAAAAACATGGCAAAGTAATCATTGAAACATAATTAAATTGTTAGCAATATTAAAATAATTTTAAAAATTCACTTCAGGAGGATAAAAAGCAGATAAAAATAGTACTAAAAAAGCACACTTTTAAAAACGCTTTCCCTAATAGCCCTCAGTTCAATTTCTTTAAAGATCCCTTTAGATGTCTTTCTATGGGCCAGGAGTCATTCTAGCCTTCCTAAAGAGGGAGTTCCAAACTTCAGTGCAGCCACTGAAAATGTGTCCCCACTAACTATACTTCTGTGGGTGGTGGGACTAAAAGAAGGACCTCTCCCAAAGATTTTGTGATCTAGGCAGGTTTATACTGGGATATACAGTATATTGGGTAGTTTGAACCTAAGCTGCATAGGGCTTCCTAGATCATAACTAGGACTTTTGAATCATGCTCAGAAAGAGACTAGCAGCCAGTAGAAATTCTCCCTTTGTCTGAATAAACTGCCATACCTTTTTCCTATGATACCATCTGATGAGGTTCAATATCAAGACCATGAAATAAAATTTAGCATAAAATAGTCTCCATTAATTTTGTTGGAAATGATGCAAGAATTAATCCTTCCACAGAAATTTCACATTGAGAGTAATAAAACACAGTACCAGAATCTATTTAAGTTTCTAAATGAGATTTTTATAATAAATGCTAAATTGTAATGTCATTATGGAAAGGTTACCATCTTTCATTACATAAAGTTAAGAACTTAAATTTTACTAATGGAGCAATTTTCCCTCTAATTCATCTTCAGCTTAATTGTTTAAATAATGTTTCAGTCCTTATAAAAAGAAGGCATTGTTAGTACAGAAAACCATTGTTGTAGATAATGTAGAAAAAGGTTCAGTGAGAAGAAAAAAAGTTTCTTTTAGCTCTCAAAAAGACTTTATTTCAGGAATGTGTAATGGCTATAGATAGATCCTGAAGCATGATCTAAATTTGGATGATTCAGACTAGTTTTCGTGATTCCTGAGACCAAGTTGCCTTTCCTCTGAAGCCATCAGAACTGAAACTAGATCTCTGAGGAAGCTTATTTATAACTTCAGAAAAGAAAAATAGCATATTTTAGGTTTTGTTTCCATGAAAACAGCCAGGATGTGGGACAGCAGAGAGGAAAGGAGTGGAACTGAATAACTCATAGATTCATTTTATAGTCTATGGATATTTTTATAAGAAGCTGTACACTCATTGAGCTGTGGGGTACATCAAGGTTCAGGCAGCCATATGACCATTCTTCCAACATGGTTCATGAATTTAAAACTCTTAAATTAATTTTCAAGCATCACTCTCTCTAGTCCTAGCATCTATCTTTCTGAAGTTTTTCATATATTTATTGTTATTAACTGCCTTGAGTCAAAGTGTGTATAAATGAGCAGCTTGGGGTATTTTTCATTCTAAAGTGTTTATCTTTTTAAAATGTATTTTATTCTTTTAATAGGAATCTATTTTAATATTGTAATAATTTAATCCCTTTTTAATGTACCTCTTTTCTATGTTTTTAATTGTATTGCTCTTTTGCTATTGTTGAGCCACTTTTAGTCCTAGTTTTGGGAAAAGAGTGAGATGCAAATAAAAATCATCATCAACAACACGGTGATCCTGTGGATAAGACATCTCCAAGTCTCCCTACCCTCTGCTCAGCTTGTGCAGGCTCATGGGCCAGGAGTTGCAGGACTGGGACCTAGAGGAAGAGTCTGCTGAGGGGTCAGAATCTGCAGTTGTCCCTGTTGCAGAGCAGCCTCAACCATCTCTCCCTGAGGAAGAGACTCAGCTAGATCATCCTGCTGAACTGCAGCCTCAGCCAGCAGGACAAAGGGAAGACTCACTTGCTGAAGAGGCAGAGGACACATCTGGGATCCTAAGCCCTCAATCAAGGAGGAGGGACAAAATGATACCACAAAAGATAGAACAAAGATGCTTAGCCAGGCTGTGGGCCAAGCAGCAACAGGGAAGCTCTGATTAGAACCCGCTGGCATCAGACCATTTAAGAGCTGAGTGTTTAAGGCTAGTGCTGGAAGCAACTTATCTGTTTTCTGGCCAGCATTCCTGTCCATAATACTGACTCCTGCACTTGATACTTCAGATTTCCTGCCTTCTTCAACCCTTGGACTATGTTGACCTTGATTTTTGTTGCCTCCCTTGGTTCAGACTGCTTGACAAATGCCTTTCTCATAATGGCCTCCCATGGGCAAGGACGCTTTCTAGCTGTTGGCAATTAGCTGCCTCTGCCTGCACTATCAGTTGATTGTTCCCTCTCAGTCAGACTGTGCAGGTGTTTGGTGAATCAGGACAGGTCAGGCCTGTGACTTCCCTGATTGAATCTAACCATCTGGCATGTGGTTTTCCTCTCTTTCTACTGCTTTCTACCTTTCCCAGCATTGTTGTCTTTTCTAATGAGTCATACCTTCTCATGGTTTGGCCAAAGTACAACAGCCTCAATTTAATCATCTTGGCTTCCAGGGAGAATTGAGGGTTTTTTTTTCTTTCTAAGGCCCATTTGTTTGTCTTTTTGGGCATCCATTCTTGATATATAAGGCAGGCTATATGCTGAACATCAAGAAAACTAAAATAATGACCACAGATAAATTACATAAATTCACTCTAAAACAAAAAGAAATTGAAAGATTTCCCATATCTTGAATCAGTTGTTAGCTCAATTACACCCCTCCTCTTTTGATATCAGAATTGCAATAAAATGCGGGTTAAATCACCATTCTATGACCCTATTATGGATGTCATTACTAGGATTCTTCCATCACATGTAGGCTAGGCTAATTGATCCCAGCAAGCTGGGTACTCATTTTAGTGACCGTGGAAGGATGCAAGCCTGAGTTGAGCTTGAGCCCTTGACTGGTATTGAATTCACAACCTTGCGATTTGTGAGTGAGTGGCTGCAGTACAGGCATTATCTCTTATCCATATTCAACCATCCATGGTTTGAACATATTTATGTGTGTGTGTGTATACCCAAATACAAGCCTTGATTTTGCCATTTTATATAAGGGACACAATTTTACTGTGCCATTGTATTTAATGGGATTTGAACATCCACAAACTTTGGTATCTATGGGGGGTCCTGGAACCCACTGTACACACTGTAACAAGGGCCCACTGTATTTTGTATATTTGGAAATCACTGTTTCTTGTCATTGCTGTAGTGCAAAAAGAAGGTTTTGATACTGGACTTCCTCATATATTGGATTGTTCAGTATCCATAACCAAGTTGCA
Source organism: Sceloporus undulatus (assembly GCF_019175285.1). NCBI lineage: Eukaryota > Metazoa > Chordata > Lepidosauria > Squamata > Phrynosomatidae > Sceloporus > Sceloporus undulatus. The sequence continues at coordinate 53,855,450 of NC_056524.1, read as the reverse complement.
CTAGAAATATGGCACAATGTTCTGTTCTTAATTAGATCTATCAATTAATCAAGTGTAAGCTTGGCCAAGAAAGATGCCTCAGTGAAAAGGAAGGTGAAGGGTAAGACAATGAGATGGGTGGGAGACTTTTTGAGCTCACTTAGATGACTCAGAAATTTCTCCAGTGTCCTTGTCACACACTTATGCTTGGTGGATTCACTGATGGAGTTTATTAGCGATAGTAAAGCTTTAAGGGAATGCAATACTGGGCTGCAATTCCTTTTCTTTACTTATTTAATAATTTATATTCTGCCTGCCTACCAATGAGTTCTCCAGGAAGCCACACAAACACATAAAAATAAAAAACATTTGCAAATACTTTCTTGCTAGTATTTTTTTTAAATACTAAAAGTTTGATTTAGTTTGATTTTGATAGGATCCAGTTCTATAAATACATTACAACAGATACATAATGTTATGAAAACAATGTTCACTATCAAAATGAAGAAACATCCACTTCATTCTATGCAGGTTTACTGAGCATAGACCACAGGTACTCTATGATCTTCATCACTTATGCTTTCATATTTGCCTGAGATCTTGGCATCCTGTCACTCTAATTGTTGCATCCCAGTTTGATATTTCATTAATTCCACTGAGCTGTGTTGCATTTTGAGAATGTGTGTTGATAAAGCAATCTTTTTAGACAATCAATACCAGCTCTATGAATGACTTTTAGATCTTTGCACTAAATCCCTGTAAAGAGCTGTAAGAATGCTATATATTTGGATGTAGGGGTTTCAGTGAAGTAGGATGGACACACATACTATCAGTTCTATACATCACTGAGCTATATGCCTTGGTAGGGGGTCTTACTGTTTCCACTTCATGATGTCAGTCAAAATCAATGCAGCTGAGTCTCAATTAGCTTTGAAAATCTACAGTCACAATGATGTTTGATATAGCTTTGGTTTATTCCTAGAAAGACAGCATTGATTATAAATGTTAAGATTATGTTATTGTTTGTGCCAATAAATGAAGATAAATAGAATATTGTTGAAATCAAAACCGTTGAATTATATGTGTAGAAAACTCAGAATGCATATTTACATTATTGTTTTAACCAGTCTTCATGTGTCCAACAAAATTATTTTTTGTTTTTATTTTTATTTCTGAAAAAAATTAGGGGATTTTCATAATTTTTGAAATAAAATGGGGGGTAGTACATTTTGGTACATGTGTATGTCAAATTGTTAAAGATGAAGCAGGTTTATTGCAAAATATTTGGTCTAGGACTAATTTGCTCTATCTACAGAGGCTATCAGGTGAAATCAATGAGGCTTGTGGTGGATTAATACCCTGAGGTTTGGATTGCTACATCTTATGGAATTTCTTAATCTAATTAGAATTTTGAAGAACAGATATTATACAAAGGTAGAATGGTTGTCAGTTTAAAATGTTTCTTCCTTTTGTGAATGCTGGATTGTCTAAGAATGATGCAATTCTACTGTCTATAAAAACAGAAACATACGATGCTGCCTTAAAGAACACAGACCAGTGTTCCTTTTAACTAATACTAGCATTGTCTGATGGTGGAGATCACCATGGTTTCAAACAGAAGTCTTACACAGCCCCATCCAAAAGCTGAAGTGCTTATTAAATTTGGGACCTTTCTGTATGCAAAGTGTGTGCCACATAACTTACAAAGAGGGTTAGGCTACACTTCCTTCTTCTTATCTTTTCCCCATCAGGAAAAAAGTCCTTTCTTTCAGGCAGGCCTTCAATAAATGACTTCCTTTTACAGGCAAGGTTTTCAAATGCCTGTGCATTTATATAACATTATAAAAAGGAATAAGGAGAACCCTTGGCTTCTGAATGTCTGTCCATTAACAGTCAGGCCAATGAGAAATAAAAGATACAATAGTATCTGTCTTCACAACCACAATAAAAATAGTAATGCACAGCACTGTAATTCTTTAACACTTAGGTTCTATCTGAATGTAACAAGTTTTTTACTTCAGAACTGTGAGGTTTTGTGCTGTCTGCTCAACAAAATGTGTGGTGTCAACCATGCTTTCTTTCCTTTTTACCTTCCATTTAGACTACTCTTTCAGGTCAAGGCTGGCAAAGAATGGGAATAAGTGGACCATATAGTTGTTATGCTCCATTCTCAGCCTGCTGAGCAGATTGATGGCTTCCTTTGTTCTTAGCATACTCATATATGGACAAGTGTTTCCATTGCACTTGGCTCTAAATAAGGTAGCTGCAGGATTTTGTACTGGTCATATTCTCAGCAGTCCTTGGAGAGGAAGATAACATCTGATGGTGGAGGTCCAATTTGAGGTTAGGAAAGGAATGGGTGCAATAAGCCTACTACCATCAGTAGAAAAGTGAAAATAAATTTTAGAAGACCATGTAAACATAGGACCTATACAGATTGGGAGAAAGGGGTGGAAAGAGGCCTCCCCTTTCTTCCCCGGATCGTGGCTGCACCAACCAAACGCTGCTGTTCTGCCACTGCTGAGGTACCATAAGTGCCCTGGAGTGGTGCTGTGACATCCCTCATGCACCGTGCTGTTTGGACATGGTGCACAAGCCACGTCATAGGGTGGTGCACCAAAATGGCATCTGCAGTGCATGGTAGGGCTCAGGAGCATGCAGGCACTCAACTTTCCCAAGCCCTACTTTCGGCTCCAGTCTGGCGCAAAGCGGCGGTCTGTACCAAGCCTAAAACTACAGCAGCAAACCAAACAATACCCATTTATACAAACAATACCCATTCAGACACCAGCATGCCAGGTAATGGGAATGGAGATGAACATCTTGTTGGGTTTCCATAAAAATGCAGTGATTGGATGTGTCAAGTGTACCCTCCCCCTATTTTTATGATTACATTGGTTTTTCATAAATGGAGATGACTTCTGCTAGGGATTGAAATTATATTCAATTATATTAAAAATATTTGAAAAATAGGCAAAAATGAGTTTACTGAGTGTTGAGAAACCCTGGCCATAAGAAGCTTAGACTGTCAAGAATCTTCACAGTTCAGTGCTTATTGTTCACAAATAACACAAATGTTTGTTTTGCCCAGGAAATAGCATTTTCAGCACAGGAGACAACAATTTATATGCATGAAAGTGCTGGTTTCTATACAGAAAATGTTTTCTGTGAAAAACAATCACATGTGAGTTTTGCACAGTATAAGTCTTGAATTATGAATAGTCTTTGAAAACTGTTTGGTTTTTGAAGACTTCCTTGCAGTGAGAAAAGAAATGATAAGACAACACTCCATTTACTTCAAATAATAATAAATATTTCATCCCCAACTTGTGCCCATTCAAGACTTCCTGTACATTTCAGAGAAATGCTAAATTGCCAATGAACTTAATACTAGATTGGCAGTGATGCCTCATGTGGAAGCAAGCAGGAGTAACTTAATTGGGGAACAGCCTGCGCCTAATCTATTCACTTTATTTATTTGTTTGTTTGCTTATTTGTTTATTATCCTGACTTTTTCTTGAGCTGGGATTGGAAAAGCCTACTGGAACAGCCTTCCCTCTTTTAAAAACTGAAGAGCGAATATGGGATGATCACTGATCTTAAATGGAAAAGCAAAATTCCTAGTTTCCTCAGTGAAACTACTACCTTTTCTGTTCTCTCTGTCTCAGTCCAAGTCATTTTTCTTAGAAGAGTGATAAATCACAAAGGAAAGACACCGTCCTTGGATTCTTGAGCTCCTAATAATTGTTGCTGGAGGTGCTGCCACTTCAGGGTTCACTTGTTATTTTATACTTCCTTTAAGTCTCGACTGTTTATGTGGCATGAAAAGTCAATGCAGTAACTTCCTCCATTTATCAACAACTGTCTTCTACTTTGTCTCTGCCATGGTTTTTCCCCTTCTTCAGTTTTTTTTTAACTTCTCTTCTCTACTCAATTACATTGCTGGTTGGATGATCTATTCAAGATAGACAGGCAATTGAAATGGATAAGATCAGCCCCAGTAATAAAGCACATTAGCAAATAAGCCTAAAACTGGAACTGAAGTCACCACAAGTGTGCACATTAAGAAAATAATAATTGTTTTCATTTCTTTGAATTTCAGATTTCTTTATCTGATGTAATCTGTTGTTTTCTCATATTTCAAGCACATCTGTTGGTTTCTGAGACACAAATATCCTCAGCATAAAATTGGCATTTATTTATTGTATGGTTCCCTATTGGGTATAGCCAGTCTGAGGGGAATTTACATCTTTTCACTGCTCTAAAAACATAAAGAAAAGTTTGGCAGAGATTCTGGTTCCTGTTAGAAATGTGCAAGACTCAAAATGTAGCTTTTTGGACCCAGTTGCTATTTGTTTCTTTTATTGTTCTTCATAAAGAGTGGCTTTATACATTACATGTTATTTGGTATGAATAAGTCATTGCATGACTTAGTGCTGCTATTTAAAGATATAACCCTTAAAAGATAAAAAAGCATCCTTTGAGAATTCTGAGAAAAAGAAATTTCTAGCATAAGCATTAATGAACTCCAACTCACTTCATCAGATGCTTTTGATGAAGTGAACTAGAGTCTATGCAAGATTATGCTAGAAATTTATTTCAGTTTTTCTCAAAAGTGTTACATGATTCCTTTATGTGTTTTCATTACTAGCTGTTTGTATATTATTGGGACCTCTTTGAATCCCTACTTTGGGGGAAAAGTGGACTTATACAGCATAATAGAATAGAATACTTTTTGTTACTGGCTCGCAATTTCCTTATGTTGTGAGTCAACAGTGATGGTGATATTATCCATATGCCTAAATAATCTGGAATCTCAAGACCCAAAAGTTTACCTCTCCGTATCTGTTTGCCCAAGAACAGAGATCTGCTGGAAGGAACATCTTTTGTGTCACAGGAGTGAGGGCAGAAGATCGTGTGAGGATGTGGAAGACTACAACTGTTCTATCCTGATTTGTAGAGTTCCCTCCCCTTACTGGCCTGACTGGCACCAATCCTGGTTGTTTTATATACAAAGCTTTTGGGGCTTAATTGATTTGTTCTAAAATATATGTGGACATAGTTTTAAATTAATATATTCTAGCCTGTTCAATTATTGAATGTACTTTTAGTCTGTTCAAATTATTTCTATTGTTTTAAATTTTACATTGCTTAAAACCACTCAGACTATTTTTGCTAACAGATTGCCCCAAGATCTTCTAATATAGGGGAAGACATAAATATTTTTCTAAAGAAAAGGGAGGAAGAAAAGAGAGAGTATAGGGAGGAGGAGGATTAAAAACACAATATACAGCTGAAGTCACCCTAGCAATCCCACAAATTGACCATGTTGTGAATAAAAACTTTATTCATTGGAACCCCTACCAATTACTTTTTAAATGCTACCAAGCTGGCTTTGACTTATGGTGATCATATGAATGAGAGGCCTCCAAGACACTCTGGCTGCATCTGCACTGCATAAATAATGCAGTTTGACACTTCTTTCACTGCCATGACTTAATGCTATGGAATTCTGGGAATTGTAGTTTTCTGAAATATTTAGTCTTCTCAGTCAGAGCGCTCTGGTGTCACAACAAACTACAAATCCCAGGATTCTATACCATTGAGAAATTGCAGTTAAAGCCTTGTCAAACTGCATAAATTCTGCAGTGTAGATGCAGCCTCTATCATTAGCAGCCCTTGTCTGCAGGTCCTGTAGACTTAGAGCTGTGGCTTTCTTATTTGAATCTGTTCACCTGTAATGGAATCTTCTTCCCACTCTACCACAAATTATCATCTTTTTAAATGAGTCATAAATCATGATATGTCCAAAGTACGATAGCCTCAGTTTGGTCATTTGGAAGTCTAGACAAAGTTCAGTCTTGACGTGCTCTGCTATCATTTATTGTTCATTTTGGCAGTCCTATTGCTATTCATACAGCTCTTCTCTAGCAGCACATTTCAGATGTTGACTATTTTCCTGCCAGCTTTCTTCGCTGTCCAGCTTTCACAACCATACACAGAAATGAGCAGTATGATGACATAGATGATCCTGACTTTGTTTTCAATTATATATATTTACACTTCAGCATTTTATGTAATTCCTTCATAGCTCTCCTTCCAAGTCTTAATCTTCTTCTAATTTCTTGACTTTATTTGAATTTATGATTGATCCTAGATACAGAAAGTCTTCAACTATTTCAATGTCTTAATCATCCTTTTTAAAGTTATTTGAATCATTCCTTTTAAAAGTAAGTATATTAGCAATTTTGTTAGCTGAAAAGTAAAATTTTACAGGTAATGAAATTTTGATGATGAACCATTGGGTTAAATAAAGGCCACTTCATTTGACCAAGAATCTTTTAAAGCTGTGTTGAGCCTATATCGGGAGGGGGGGGAGTGATTTGGGATCAGCTAAAACCAGGCAGCTAAGGCCAGGTGACTACCTCCTCAGCCTTTCCTTGGGCAAAACATCTGAGCCCTGAGTGTAATCCAATAACTGGGTTGCCCCCCAGCTGACCATCTACTAGAAGAAAAACTTAGGGCACCCCCCCAAGTCACATGAGTTCATAATTGAGAGGTCAATCACTAGGTGGACCTGGATTGCAGACTCCTAAAGAGAAAATTTGATAGCCTTGCCGTTCACCAAATGGCTGCCAAGATGAACAAGAAAATCCTCATACTCTCCCCCCACTACCTGCCCTATTTACAGACACTAACCATAGACAACCATCAAAGTCCCCCGGATATAGTATGGGACAGACAAAAATACCCAGGTAAGTGGGGTGGAATTTCTACTTGGCCCCAAAGTTCACAGTGCATTGGAGGTGTAAAGGTGGACACCAAAGAGAAGAGAAGAGGCTCTAAGTAGCCTCTGGTCCCACATTCTACATGCCTGTGCCAGACACAGTAATTCCAGGCCTCTACCCATGGAGGCTATCAAATGCATTCCCTTCCTTGCAGTGCTGTTAACCATACAGATTCAGGTTTGTATGTCAAACCTCTAGAAATGTGCTGATGCAGTAGGTCTTCAATTGTCTTCACCTTACCACAGGATCGTTGTGTGATGTTCAGCTATGCCTCAACACATTTAATATAAAGCAAGGCATAGTAGTTTGAGTGTCACACTAGGACACTGGAGAGCAGAATTCAGTTTCCAGCTTGGCAGTGAAACCCACTGGGTGACCTTAGGCAAGCCACATGCTCTCTTGACTAAAAAGACAATGGCAAACATCCTCTGAACAAATCTTGCCAAGAAAATCCCATGATAGGCTCACCTTAAGGTTGCCATAAGTCAGAAATGACTCAAAGACACCACACACACCTACATTCCATTTGATACAGTGGAATTCACTTTTGAGTAAATATGCATAGATTTGTGCTACTGAGGGTTGTACGTAATTGAATATGATGTAATTTCCTCTCACAAGCATGGATACACACATTTGTCATTTGTCTCAATGTTGGCTCTGGACAAACAGGTTTTCCAGATTTTTTAAGAAAATAACAGAAAAGAATGAAAAAGCTTTTTACAAGTGGTGACAAATATTGACATCATAGCTGGCCAGTCATTAAATCTTAGATTTTCTATTAATATAAATAAGTCTATCTCTGGCAATAATTAAGGACTGAAAAATAGTTTTGTATTCAGTCTGGAATGGTGTCTACTGCTTATGATTATTAAACAATTTTCACTCATACAAACCACAAATCATGATCACAGGACACAGTAAAATACAACGTTCCAATTTATTGCACGATAGTACTTGAGGTGTATCACTTCACCAGCAGCTAGATTTAAGTGCCTTTTAATAACATTTTGGACTCATTGTATAACCATAGTAACAAGTACAAAATTACTTGACTTTGCAATAGAGACTGACAGTTTTTCACTTCCTGTTTGTTGCTCCAGTCCCTGAGTTACTAGATACAAAATCTAAATTAGTCTTGAGAAAGAGGATTAACCTTTCCAATCACATTTGAGTTGAAATTGCTTAACTACAATACACAATGTCATGCTGGAGATAATCCATGTCCTTGATTAATGCTTTTATAATCAATTGATGTCTGAAAGTGACTCCTTCCCATCATCCCCTTTGGAAAAAGAGCAGATGGTATTTAAAAGGTTATGGCAAGAGGGCATTCCAGAGGTCAAATAGAACATCAATCAAGTGGGCAGAAAAATTGCTTTTTTCCTTCCCTTTCCTCTTATCCTCAGAATACATAGGGGAGTGGGACATATGAATCATAGCTTGATCTATATACTTCAAGCACTACAGTGTTTTCTTGTTTCAAATTTCTATGTTGTTTTGGGTAATGAACCTGGAAATTGGATTCTACTTTTTTTTCTCTTTTTGACCAGTAGAAAATTGTGCCATTACAAGCATTTCTTAGAACCTGAGATGCTTCTTTGCCTCTGTTCTTAAAGTTTTCAGGATGTTGCTTTTCTTATGTTAATATCTATAGGTACTTTATATTAGCTTTAGCAATAAAAATGCCTCTGTTTATGGAATTTTTACATACTGATGTTCTGCTTTACATATCAATTAAAATGGATATTTGAAGAGAGATTTAAACAATCTTTGAGCCTTATAAGGAGATGGTTACAATTCTATAAATTAATTAAAAGAGTTATTTATTATTCTTCATCTTTTTACTTGCATAGACAAATCCAAAATAAATAAATCTGAATGAGTACAGTTGGAAATGCTAATTAATAAGTATGCATATGAGTAAAGGAGTTTACTAGCAGAAGTGAACTAAATTATATAATCAGCAGCACACTGAAAATTCTGTTATTTTTATTTTAGGGTCACAAAGAATATTTTAAAATATTTAAGATGTGGTTCAAAAATAGATTCCCAAGTGTTGGGAAATGCACATTTTATGCCGAAAATGGTACAATAGGTTGGCTGCACAGAAAACACAACATTTTCTCTACAAGATAGTGTATTCTGCACAGAAAACACAGTCTTCCACATAAATGTTATTTTATGCTACCTTTTGTATAGAAAATGCTGTCTCCTGGGCAGGAAACTTGTTTTCAGTTCCAAAAGCCATGCACCATTTCTTGTGTGTGTGTGTGCGCACAAAATACGTCCCAAGTACAAATAGTCTTCAAAAATTGCAGTTTTTGAGAACTGTCTCATAATGAGTCGAAAAATAATAAAATGCTAGCCTTAAAAATTGAAATTTGCAAAGATCTTCACTGCTGGAAACTGTATGATGCCTGTTTTAAAGGAACTGCATATACCCAATCCCATAGAGATGTTGGTGATGAGATGTAAAGAACAAAATGAGTTGGAATCTTTATATTTGAAGAAGTATTTCTCCCCATATATTCTTGCTGACACTAAATTTTCTTGGCACTAGGTTAAAACATACCTTTTATTCAAATACTTTATTACAGCCTTATATCAGTTTTGCTTAGATCTGTACAGGTTTTCTTAGGCCCGTTTCACACGGGCAAAAAGTACGTACTAGGTACGTACTAGGGTTCTGAAAGGGCATCCCTTCCGGACGCCCTAACGCTAGTACATACCTAGTACGTACAAAATGGCAGTGCCCTATACACATGGGCGCTGCCATTTTGACATTATGGATGCTTAGCCTCCGCACGTCGCGGTGCAGAAATGACGCTGCAAGTCCATCATTGGCACTTTGCAGCATCATTACTGCGCCACAAAAAGAAGCCGCTTTTTGCGGCTTTTCCCCCGCCACTGGGAACCCTCCCCGTTTGGAGGCTGAGGCTTCCTGGTGGCGGAAACGGAGGCGCTGTCAGACCGCCATTTTTGGGCGGTCTGTAAAGCACCTTAGACTGTTTAAATAATTCCTCAGCATTTTAAGATTACATTGTTTTGAACTGATTGCATCTTTACACTGCCACAAGATCTTGTGGTATAAGGGAGGGAAATAAATAAATAAATAAATAAATAAATAAATAAATAAATAAATGCAACTCCCAGGCTCTTCCATCTAGTCGTCATGGTGTCAGGAGGATCTAGGAATTGTAGTCCAAATAATAACATTTCCAAACTCTGTTTTTATTTGAGACTGCAGTCCAAGTTCCCCTTATTAGAGCATTATTGAGATTTGTTTCTGAGCAAATATGCTTACCATCAGGTTGCATACGACCCTGTTCACCATGATCCTGTTAGTTAACTCCTAGTAGATTAGATTCTTTCAAACAAGTATTGAATCATGATTCAACAGGTATGTAAATACAATTGATTCAATTCTGCTGTAGAGATTGTCTGCTCTAGTTACGACTAACCATAAGATTAGTTATGACTAACCAGTGAACATCTTATTAATGTTTAATACTTTCAATATTGCTAATAATATTTACCCTGGTCTGCTTTGTAAGATAAAGTATTAGATTAAATCCCTAAAGTGGTATAAACATTCTAGGGTTGTGTTTTGGTGTTGTTGTTGTTGTTGAGATAACTAAAGCTAGGTGAATGACTTACAGCCAAATCATTAATGAGTGTAACGTAATGACAAGGGATAAAATTGCAGCCTCTTTTTATTGACCAAATTTAGACACAATATTTTATGAGCTACAAATTATACATCTGGCTCAGGTCTGCCAGTTTAGATTCACATAAAGCTTATTCGGTTCATAAGAAGCTGCATAGTCTTTTAATAATGAAATCCATGAATTTGCAAAACTAAATCCTTTGTTCTACTAGAGCTGTCATCAATTATTCTGTGTATAGAGCTGATATGATGAATCAGCCAGAACATATAGTGAAAACAATTATGCAGTTATTAAAGCACTGTAACAATCATGCAAATATCATACCTGAAGCATTAATAAACATTCAGAGCAGCTGGGACACCACATCTGATGAAAATCTTTCATTAAAATTTAACTAATAATCTAACATTGCACAGTTGTGTTATTTCAAGCCAGCTGAATCTTCAAGTCAATTGAATCTTACATGGGGGTGGTGGCAATGGCCTATCTTGAGCTGGCCTGGCACATGATAAATAATATGTTCAACGTTTTGAAGCCCAGGTCCATTGGTGGAGAGGTTGTGGTCATTCCTTATGACACTTCCTTCTGCTAGTGGGCATCCCAGAATGAGTCAGAAAGATGGGACCTTATTGAAAGTGACATCTGGTTGCTTGAGGTCAGCCCCCATGCCAGGGACAGGGGAACAAACAGGTGGCCAGGCAAGAAGGGCCATTGCAGGCTTGTATGCTGGGAATTCAACACAAGCAAGTATATGCAGCTGAGTGCGGGTTAGAATACTGCTATGAACTCTCCATGGACCTGCATGCCAAGCTGGCATGTTCCTGACTGGTGGGCTCCCAACAGCCCTTTCAATTGGGATGCTCCACCTTGGCAGCCTACGGCAAAAAAGATGGAGCTTCTAGCTCTGTAACCAGAGGGTTGGGTGATCAAAAATGAGTGTGCCAAGGCTGTCTGGCCACCTTTCAACCTTGCTCCTCCTCCTGTGTGCTCCGCGGTCCTGATCCCCCTTTTGCAGAGCTACTCTTTCAGAGAGGCAGCTGATCTCCTGGCAAATGACTTCACAAATGGCTTCAGGATCCCGGACATGGGCCCTTACCTGGCCACTGATGCCAGGAACCTGAAATCCACCAGGGACATGCCCCAAGTCCTCAGGGCCAAGATCCAAAAGGAATGCGAGTTTGGCAGAGTGGCTGTCCCCTTCCCAGCCCCTCCAATGATGCAGGGTGTCTTGTGTTCACTGGCTCCAGCCATCCTCAGAGCTTAGTAAAGAGCTATCGCCAAACTGTCAGCCTTTTTTAGGACATTGAATATCCAGGCCCACTGGCCTATTAGGTCTCAAAGTGTTTTGCAATTCCTAATTTGGCTAAGACAGATGGAAATAGCTGCATGGACAATGTCAGTGTATGTGGCTGGGATTTCTTTCCTCTCTAAGATTGAGAGGTTCCAGGACCCTTGTGCATCATTTCTGGAGAACCTTAGAGGGTTGGAGGACAACACATTTGGGGGGTGGGGTGGATGGCAAGAGACCCATTTGTTTTGAGCTACTCTCCAGGATTTCTGTGCTGCTGGACCAGGGTTGCACTTCCGCAAGCAAGGCCAGCCTGTTTATGACAGCCTTTGTAATTCTTTGGGGCCTTCAGGGTGGGCAAGCTCATGCCCTCTTCCAGGTCTGATTGCTTCAAATGGGCATTACAGAGGGAGGATGATTCTTTTGTTGACAACACTGTTTGTTTAGTACTTCACAGGTACAAGTGTGACCAATATTGCAAGGAGTCCTCTATCATTCTGTGAAGGCTCCGTGGCTCCCACCTATGCCCAGTACGGACCTTATGCAAATACATGGTGTGCTGCCCTGTTCACCCACACAGATGGCTCTCCTCTGACATGCTACCAAGTGGTATCAGTGCTTCGCTTGGCCTTGCAGCATGAAGGACTGCTGCCGGGAGATTTATGGGGGACATTCTTTCTGTATCGGAGCTGCTATCACTGTTGCGAGATGCAGCCTGCTGGTGGAGTCTATAAAAAGACTGGGCAGATGGAAATGGGGAGCCTTTGCTGGCTATATATGCCCAGGAATGGATTTTTGTGCCAGACTCCATTGATGAATTCATATAATAGGGTTGGCGGAAGGCGTCCCCAAGGGCAAGGACAGCGTTCAGTAGTGGTAGCATAGGTCTTGTATCTGGTGGGCATGATTTCCAGGACAGGGGTGCTGAGATTGTTCCAGTGTTGCCATTGCGGGGGCAACACCAAAATCGATAGCCCCAGTGACAAGGGGTGAAGATGCCTATAAGTGATCAACCAGTTACCAGAGATACAAAAGGTCACTTAACCAATCACCTCTTTTGTCATACCGAAGCTGTGACCTAGCAAATGGATTCATCAACCAATAATGGGTTGGTCGATGACAGATCCAGACCTCATCCTGTGCAGGCCAACCCTATGTTATAATGTTGCCAATAAAGTTTTGGCCTTTCATTCCAACTGAGTGTCATTTGTCATTATTGCAGCTTATCTCCCTCCATGGCAAAACATTTTTTTAAATTTCTTTATCAGATCTAAGGATCTTGGCCAAATCTGTATAGTTGTAGAGTTTAAAACTACTCTAACTGTTTTACATATATTTTACAATGTTTAAATTTAGAATGTGAAGTAATGCTATACTGTTTTACATTTATTTGGTTGAATACTACCCTGATATCTTATGCTATAGAGAAGGAGCACCCCACCACATGTGAGGGAGAAGCCCATTACTGTTAGTGTTGCTGTTAAGGTTTTCCCCTAACAGGCAAATAATTTGCACAGGGAAAATAGCTGACCATTCTGCACCTTTACCAATTCCTTCTTTCAAAATATCTTCCTCTCTTTGTCACCTTATTGTAGCTACATGGGATTGTAGCTAATGGATTTGGTTCTATGCCATTTGTTTTAATAGTGTTACTCTTAAATACTGAAATGCTGTTATTGATTCTTATTTTGTGTTCCTTTCAGTAGAAAGAACAAAAAGTCGTTTATTCATGAGGAAACTTGACAAGAAACCCACATTTCTTTCTTTTTTCTTAACACAATATGCACTCTCTCACTCACTCTCTGTGTATGTGTGTGCATTCATAATTTTTAGCACTAAAACAAAAAAATATGAAACATAAATATTGAAATTTACTTATAAATGAAAATCTGGTTCAAACATTTGGAGGTTTGGAACATGCTTTCCCCAAGTTATTATTTTTAAAACAATGTTTCCATTTCCCATCTTAATTCATTGGTGTTTCGAGACTATTTTTGTTCATCCAAATATATTTCAGATTACCACTGGAAAGTGTAAATAGCATCTCAGAGTGAAGGGAGACAGAGCAAAATAAGAGCACCATTTACCATTAATCAAAAAATGATAGCAGAGAACACAGGGAACATTAAAGGAGTCTTCCAACTATCATTTTGCAGCTGAACCTATTACACTTCAGCACTCTTCCTTCTATCACTTCATCGCCACTCTGTCACTTCCCAAGCCATACTTCATTGTTATCTTTCATTACCTTTCATAACCACTCACATTCAGTTCCACTCTTATTTCTGCCTCACAGCATAGTGTATGCTGACTTTTCACTCCCAACAGCTTAGGTTCCTGTTGTTCTTAGACAGTGTATCAATCATATCCTGTATTGCATAGATCTGCCAGGTGATCATTCTTCTACACCCAGAAAGTATTTCCTTGGTGCAATTATATTCTTGGTTTAGATGTCTGTCTCTTTCCCAGAAATCTATGACATCCAAGTATCCAATGGGAGAAGAAGAATGCCTGAGGCTCCTTGGCAGTTGTTGTATTACAAAGTTTACATTGATACTAACCTCATAAATGTAACACTAAAATGAATCTATAGCACCAACGTATACATGACTATTAACAGGCACAATGTTCTGGTGGAATCAATAACGTATCGCAAAACAGTACATGATGTTCAAGCTATAAAAAAATACTTGGATAATAAAGTATTATATCTGCAAAAGAGTCAGTTGTGAGTCCATAAGTATTTCTATAAAAGGCTGGAAGGCAGAGTCTCTTGTATATGTGTTGTGTATACCTTGCTAAGACCATTAGAAAGAGAAAGACAATAGATTACCATCCACAAATTCATATGTATGAGCATTTACAGGATGAGAAGTACAATCTTTTAGTAAGGTACCATGCTCTTATATATCTAATATGTGTAATTGCTTAAATGAAGCTTAATTGTTTTTATTGGGGAGAAATGGTCACAGTTCAACACAGAATTAAAGACTGCAATCTGAAATGTGACTAAGAAATACCAACAAGGAAAAAAGGAAGGAATATCGAAAGTTTCATCCACTGAGAATCCTGCATTTGTTTGTTGCCAGTATCAGATAACGGCTGAAACTCTGCACTGCATCATAGCTATATAAACATAGTGACAAATTACCTAAGGCATTTCTAGAACATGGCCACATAGCCTGAAAAACCCACAAAAAACTACCTAAGGAATTGGTTTTTTGTGGGTTTTTCGGGCTATGTGGCCATGTTCTAGAAAAATTTCTTCCTGGCGTTTTGCCAGCATCTGTGGCTGGCATCTTCAGAGAATGCTTTGCCTGGAAAAAGTGGATCTATATATACTGTGTAAGCCTTGGAATGCAGGAGTGATTTGCATGTGTATTGTTCTGTGCTGATGGCCAGCCTCTGAATGGTTTCCCATTTGCGTTTGCTGAGTCCTTATTTTGCTATTCCTCAGGACTAGTAGCCAAATTTTGTTCAATTTAAGGGTTTCTTCTTTCCGGTTGAAATTATCCAGGTGTTTGTGGATTTCAATGGCTTCCCTGTGCATCCTGACATGGTAATGGTTGGCATGGTCCAGAATTTCAGTGTTTTCAAACAGTATTTTATGCCCAGGATGGTTTGTGGCATGTTCTGCTACTGCTGATTTTTCTGGCTGGCCCAGTTTGACAGGCTACCAGTCCCGAGGAATAGCAAAATAAGGACTCAGGTGCGTTACAGATGCGCCGAAGTGGTGTGCTAGGGTTGCCTCGGTACTTATTAGGGTTGAGAAGGGGTGTCCCTTCCGGACGCCCCTAACCCTAATACGAACCAAGTCCGTACAAAATGGTGGCTCCCGTTCCACATGGGGGCCGCCATCTTGATGTAGCGGACATGTTGCATCCTATGTCGTGTGGCACAAATGACAGCGGGAGTGTGCCATTGGTGCCTTGTGGCGTCATAGCCGTGACGCAAAGAGAAGCGCCATTTTAGGGCTTCTTATTTTCAGCACGGAGGAGCCACGTGGTTTGGACGCTGGGGCTCCTTCGTGCTGCAAATGGCAGAGGTGGCAGACTGCCCATTCTGGGCAGTTTGTAACGCACCTCAGCAAATGCAAATGGGAAACCATTCAGGGTCAGGTGCTTTCCCAGCAGATAATGATCACCAATTAGCAGACATTAATCCTCTTTTGCATTAGCCTCCCAGCCTGAGGATGGCCATCAGCATAGAATATTACACATGCAAATCACTCCTGAATTCCCAGGCTCACACAATATATAGAGACCCACTTTTTCCAGGCAAAGCATTCTCTGGAGATCCCAGCCACAGATGCTGGCGAAACATCAGGAAGAAAATTTTCTAGAACATGGCCACATAGCCCAAAAAACCCACAAAAAACCAAGGATGCTGGCCATAAAAGCCTTCGACTTCATACCTAAGGAATTGTCTCCCAAAATTCACTTTAAACTCGAGAAAGCTGTTTCAATTAATGGAGGCTGCTACTACTCAGGGGTGAGAGGGGGTTGGTTGTGTCCTTCTGAAGCATCCCACTCAGCTGTGCCACAGATCTCCATTGCCTGGAACATCTCCTTGGAGTTTAACTTGAATTTTACTTGGCATTTATAATGGACGCAACAGTGCCATGCTCATGAATATGTAGCAAAGCTTAATATGGATTGTGCATCTTTTACTGCAGTGCAGGATCTCAGACATTATTCATATTTTACCAATAAAAAGGGGTGTAAATCCTTGACTCAAGAGCCAGTATGCTGTAATAGGTGGAGCTATGATTCTGTAGGCCAGAGTTTGAATCTTTGCTTGGTCATGGAAATCCACAAGGTGATTTTGGGTAAATCACCCTCGCTAAGTCTCAGAGGAAGGCAAAGGGAACCCCCCCCCCATACTCAACAAATTCTGCAAAGTAAACTGTGTGATAGGTTTGTCTTAGGGGACCTTATCGCACAGGCTCCATGGAACAGAATGAGAATGGAAAGGAAGGGGCTGGGAAGGGAATGGAACAAGTGGGGGACACATTTTACTGCACACAGATGTCCCTCACTCATTCTATTCCCTTCCCTTCCATTCCCAATCCATCCCAGAGAAGGCGATTTTTGAGAACTAATCACCTCCTCTGGGATGGACTGGGAATGAAAGGGAACAAAACGAATGAGGAACTTCTGTGTGCAGTAAAATGAGTGCCCCACTCATTCCCCACCCCTTCTATTCTGTTCTCATTCCATTCTTTGGAGCCCCTGTGCGGTAAGATCCAGGATCTCCATAAGTTGGAAATGACTTTAAGACACAACAACAACAACAATCCTTGAACATCCAGATCAAAAATGTACAGCTCTCCCTTATTCATATTAAACCAGGGGTAGGCAACCCTTTTGAGCCGGGGGCCGGGTTGCTGTCCCTCAGACAACTGGGGGGCCGAAGCCGGGGGGTGGAGCTTCCACCCTCTGGGGGCGGAGCCGCACACGGGGATGGAGCTTCCACCCTCTGGGGCGGAGCCGCATGCCAGGGCGGAGCTTCCACTATCCGGGGTGGAGCCACATGTCAGGGGCGGAGTTTCCACCCTCCAGGGGCGGAGCCGCATAATAATAATAATATTTGCAAGAAGCTACTAGGGCCGGCAATGCCATAACACTGGAAAAATGCATGCACACTGTCTCAACCCAGAAAAGAGCAAGCAAGTCCATGTGGGGGGATTTTGCAAAGAGAATACCAAAGGATAACAACAACAATAATAATAGCAATATTTGCAAGAATGGAAGCGACTAGGCAAGGCCGCAGAACAGGGGGAAATGCATGCACAGTGTCCCAAACCAGAAATAAACAAGCCAGCCCATGTGTAGACATTTTGCAAAGAGAATACCTCCTTCCCCCAACGAACCAACCTCTTGCGTGGCAGTGGCTCTGGCTCGCTCACTCGTTCTCTTTCTTTCTTTCTTTCTGCCTCCTCCTCCTCCTTCCCCCCATCTCCATTACAGGGGGAGGCGAAGAGAGGAGGGGAGAGCCAGAAGGGTGAAGGCCAGGGCCAGGAGGGTGGAGGGCGAAGGAGGAGGAGCGCGGAGCCCATTAGGAGGCCTGGCGCTGCCCTGGAGCCCTCTAACAGCGCTCCAGGGAGCGCACCGAGCTTCCTACATGGGCGCCGCCATTTTCTGTTTTAAAAAGGTGGCGAAGTCACGGCCGAAGAGGGGTATCGGCGGCAGAATCGGCGGCAGGGGCAAGCAGGGGCCGGTTCTGGTGCCTCCAGGGGCCGGATGTGGCCCGCAGGCCAGAGGTTGCCAGAGGTTGCCGACCCCTGTATTAAACAGTCATTTATCCAGATTGAGCTTTGTAGAAATTTTGCTAGCAATGCCATTACTTTTTAACTGTTTCATTCTCTGGTGAGAATAACTCAGAAGCACATTAGGTTCTCCTCCTTCAATTACTTTCTTGATTTGGTAAAGATTATAGAAATCTCCTGGAAAAGATATTTTTAAAAATGAGTTAACAGTGATTGACCATATGTTTGGGGGGGGGGAGAGAAAGAACAATAGACAAAATCCACAATCCAGTAGGCCAAAGGCAAGTGATATTACTGGTCTCTAAAACTTGGATGAGCAATCATCTTTTAGCTTGGTGGCAAAATGAGGCCAACAGCCAACAAGTATATTGCTCGCAAAAGTAGGACACAAGGGATGGAACTTGTCAGATCTTAATAGTCAGACAGATATATACAGGCAGGGTCATTGTTTCCACAAAACAATTTCCAGGAAAAAAAAAATTGCCAAAATAATGGTTTTTGTGCATAACTTGAGCTTTTTTTGTACAAAAACCACATTTCTGAAAACTATTGGGTTTTTTTTTTTTTTTTTGCAAGAAAAGAACATTTTTATGAACTTGTGCATAGAATAATTTCCCAAAATGCATTGGGATGTGTGAAAGCTGAAGTATTTGTTTTCTCCTGCAGCAAGGAGAAAACCACAGAAATCATTGGTCCTCTCATGAAAGAACAAAATAATCAGTTTTAAATGTCAAATCCAAATAATCATCACCTGTACAGCTTCACCTGACTCTTATTACAAAATATAGTTGGGTGTCGCAGCCATACTGACAACATCCAACCCCAAATTTCTGGTGACTTACTCCAGCAGCTACAAATTTGAACTACACATCTTCACTAAAGAGAAGATTGGAATGTGGTACTCCTTTCCCATACCAATCCATATAGCACAGCAAATACACAGCAGGCAACCTGGTGAAGTTCAGAAACATCAGCAACTACAAAACTTACCAAAGGCAGAAATGGGGGGTCTTAATCCCAACACACAAAACCACCATTTTACTCCATCAAAACATCCATTTCACGGTAAGTAAAATATCCCTATCATAGAAGGGAACCTCTCATACAGAGAGAGATATTCTGCCTGTCAATGTTGGAGACAGTAACCTTCCATGGCTGAGTTCACTAGTATCGAGACTGCATGCACTCTCTAGGAGTTTAAGCAAAGCTTGTTTAAGATTACTCCTAGTTGTTTGTTTAAATATTCTCTCATTTTCTGAGTCACACTGGCCGGTTACACACCGGGACTTGGGACGTCCGCAGGACGTCCCATTTTAAAAAAAGGGCGTCTCTTCTAGACGCCCCTGGGTCTAATACGGACTCTGTCCGTACAATATGGCACCGGCCATTCCACACGGCCGGCACCATCTTTACGTATCGGATGCATAGCGTCCGAACGTGTCGCGGTGCCTATGACATCGCGAATGCACCAGTGGCGCCTCGCGATGTCATAGAGGCGCCGCATGAAGGAGCTCCATTTTGGAGCTCCTTTTTTGCTCCGCGCGGGAGCCACGCGGTGTGGCTGCTACGGCTCCCGCATGGAGCAAGCGGCGGCGGCAGCAGACCGCCTCAAAGCGGCGGTCTATAACCCGCCACTGACATCTTTTGCCTGAGTCTCCTCTGCATGCCACTTACTTCTCTCTGACCATTATCCATGAAGCTTGCGGGATGAGCTCTCTCTCTCTCTTTCTCTGAATGAGAAGCTCTGATATTTCTGAAATAGAACTCTATTTTTCTTCATCTTTCCTCATGAAGTTAAACCGGTGTATTTGATTATGCACAAGCATGAGTAAAAACTCTTTTTATACCTTTTACAGAAGACTGAGTTTAAATCTGTTCTCTGCTAGACAAACATGTGTGGTGTGTGGCAGGCTGGTTACTATTCTACCTTCTGCTTCTGAACATTTTAAACTAGAGAGATTCACCAAATCTCATATTTAAAACCTATGACCAATTCAATCATCCAAATTTCCCTCTCTTACCAAATACCTCCATTTCTTTCTCTGTTTAAGAAGTACTCCTGCCAAATATTTATTTTTCATTTACATGCCACTTCCTCACTTCTCTCTTCTTCCACACAAGATGTGAACCTAATTCATATCACAATTCACACTCCATAAATATACACTCTCTCAGCCCGCTGACATTTCTACCATCACCTGCCTCTCCCAGAAAACACTGGGGACCAGCAGAGAAACTCTGGAGACACAGGAGTCCAGCTGCTGAGGACATGGCAGACAAACAACACTTCAAAAAGCTGCCCTGCCACACCAAAACCATCATCTGCCTCTCCCATGTTCCCTCTTATGAGCACATTGTAGTACTGCTAGCAGTTTTGCTGCTTTTGGAGCATCAGAGATGCAAGGGTTTTTAAAAAATGCTTGGACACAAAGGGCTATAGTATTTTTTTTTCTGTGAAAGCTTTTGAGATATATCACCTTTTTCTCACTATAGCTTCAGATTCCCCTCCCCCCCCCCTTTTTTTTTTAAAAAAATATAATTTGCAGCAATGACATTTGGTCTTGATCCAGTTGAAATTAAAAAAATGCAATAACTGCCATGTCAACTGGTAGAATATTGGCTGTTGTCACTGAAGAGTCACATGTAATGCATACAGGACTTTGGCGTCCTTCATTCAGAAGAGCTTTTGAATGTCACTGATGTATGTTATCTACACAGCATGCTGCTGTTTTGCAATTCAGTTTGAAATTGTCTGTCAGCACTTTAAAAGGCTGAAAAGGAATGTGTGGAAGGAGTGCACTGACAAGCCCTATTTAGCTTTATTAATATTTTCCTGAAATGAACCTGCAAAAATATCACAGTGATTTTAGTGATGTGTTGGAATGCTTTCCTTTAAGATACCAAAGCCCAATGTGGCAGCATATTCCATGCACAACCAATGTGTATTATGTGTCGAGAACTCTGACAAAGGCACTAGAATGAAAATCTATTTTCAACCACTATACCTATCAGCACAGTCTTTTTGATGGTAAAGAACAATGGATTCCATTGAAGTGACTGACTTGGCCTTCCATTCTTGCAAGCAAATGTATTTGGAATGAAGGTGTAAAGTAAAGAACTTGTTCAATTTCTAGTCATCTTCTTGGATCTCACACCTTTTTTGGTGTTATATAGTGAAACCTCCAAACCTTTTTTCATATCATCAAAACCACTTCATTATCTTGTCACACTTAACTTTCCAAAAGAGACAAACACATCTGTTTTTTTTTTATTTTGCTAGTTGGTTTTTTTTCCAATTCACACACTGTTGTTCCCAAAAGAAAGGCAACTTTTCTCTGTGCCAAGAAGCCTTGGATTTCATAAAGACTAGATTTATTTTGCTATATAGTCACCAATTTTGTTATAAAATAAAATAATGTCTACTTGGATTGAAACCCTTCAAATTGGTCTCAGATGTAGCAATAACTATTGACCCATGAGGCTAGTAACATCTTCCTGCTTCACCTTTATTGCGATTCCCATCACAGCATTCTATCAGGGTCCATATTGACCAGCTAGTTATATCCCCTAAGGTGTGGAATTCCTAGCCTACCTACCAATAGTGTGTGGTCCCCATAACATTCTTAATTAGGCCTCAGAATCTTATTGCCCCAAACAAAATTTAAACAAGAGAATTTAAACGCACCTCATAACCCTGTGTAAGTGTGGATTGCTATTGGATATACTTGACATGAAAACATCATTATAACGAGAGAGGTCATTTTGTATCTGTGTGGTTTACAATGACATTAGACCATTCCTTTCTTATTAAACTAAGGCCTATTACAGACTGCCAAAATAAAGCTGCTTCGGGTCTCTTTGGAGGTATGCTGTTTAAATGATGCATGCATCCGAAGAATCCGGAAGCTGCACCAAAGCTGCACTCCAGTGCTTAGGAATGGAGTGTGGCTTTGGCGCGACCTCCGGACTCTTAGGACCCATGCATCATTTAAATAGCATACCTCCAAAGAGACCCGAAGCAGCTTTATTTTGGCAGTCTGTAATGTAATTTACATTGTAATTCTTCAAAATTAGAAATTGCGTACAAACCATGAACATCCAAGAACTTCTAAATTATGTTACAATTTAACCATATTTATTTCATTGGTTATAAAGCAAACATGCTGCATTGTTCTACACTTTCATGGCATAAGGTAAGATTTCCCAGCCAGCCCTTTCCTTAGCACTATACAGTGTTTAAAACTTTATTCTGGGTTTCTTTGTCTGCTAAACAAATCTATGGCGGGATACACACTGCCATATAGTATGTATAGGATACGTACTAGGGTTAGGAAGGGGCGGTGCTTCCGCACCCCCCTAACCCTAGTATGTATCCTATACGTACAAGATGGTGGCGCACCTTCTACATGGGCGCCGCCATCTTTACGTACTGGACGCACAGCGTCCAGACGTGTCGCGGCGCCTATGACGTCGCGAGTCCGCACCAGGCGCCTTGCGACGTCATAGAGGCGCCGCAAGAAGAAGCTCCGAAATGGAGCTTCTTTTTTGCTCCGCGCGGGAATTGCGCGGTTTGGCTGCTGCGGCTCCCGCGCGGAGCAAATGGCGGCGGCGGGGGAGCGCCGCAAAGCGGCGGTTTGTACCCCGCCTAAATATCCTTTCTGGCACTGCACAAAAGATATTCCATTTCTTATAATAGAGATCTTTTGAAAGAACAATAAAATCTTGGCAAAACATTTATTTTTATTACTGCAATTCTACCCAAAATGGATACATGTATTTTCCTCATTTTTGTAAGTCTCATTTAATTTCTATCTAGACTTTTTTCTAGTTGTTTTGAAATAATAAAATGTTGTTCTTCATGATTGTAACTCCCAAATGTATAATCCTCTTTTTCCATTTTCAAATTTGAAAGATCAGCTGGTTCCATTGTCTTCTTCCTTTTTAGTCAGCAATTTTGTTTTGTCACAATTCACTTGGAATCCAGAGCATGTTCCAAACACCTTAACTTTTTCAAAAAGAGCCTTCATTGAATCTGATGAGTTTTGTATCATTATTACAATGTAATATTTTATTTTCTAATGCAATATTTATATGTGTTGTGTTGCTGTGTGCCTTCAGGTCATTTCTGACTTACAGTGACACTAAGACAAACCTATTATGGGGTTTTCTTTGCAGTATTTTTTTTCCAGAGGGGTTTACCTTGGCCTTATTCTAATCCATAGGATTTCCCTGCATATTACAAGTGTGGCTGGTTACAGAATAATGCTTCCTGACATCACCACAGTAGTTTATCCAGCTGTCTCTACTTTTCCTTTATGCATCAGCATGTAAAAGGTGGTCATAAATTGTGATTAAAATTCACAAGATGCTTATAAGAATAAAATGAATGGTAGCATATGGTCCTAAGTGAACATTTGGACAGAATATATGGCAGAGATTCCCTGGAGAGTTATGGCTGCAGAGTTTAATAACATGAATGCTGATTCAAGGCTGATTCAGTTCAAGACAGGACAGGGTGATGTCTTTGGACTGACAGTAGAGACTTTTGTCTGATGAACTACATTATTACAGATATGTTATTTTAAAGTCCTGTTTGAGTGTCTATGCAGTTTTGTTTTTCTGGGATTTTATTATCCTACAAAGCTTGTTTTAAGGATTAGCAGATGTTGTAACATGAAGCCATCCTTCAGTTTCACCTTGGTGGCTCAGTGGTTAAATGCCTGTACTGCAGCCATTTACTCAAAACCACAAGGTTGCGAGTTCAAGATCAGCAAAAGGGCCCAAGCTCGACTCAGGCTTGCATCCTTCCAAGGTCGCTAAAATGAGTACCCAGACTGTTGGGGGCAAATTAGCTTACTTGCTAATTAGCTTACTTGCTGTTCACCACTATGATCTTTGGAATAGTGGTATATAAATAAAACAAATTATTATTATTAATTATTAGTAAAAGCTGAAAAGAATTTTTAGGATCATTCTCAGTCAATCCACTCATAGGAATGTAAATATAATGTATGCCAATGAGACAGGCAAAGAAAAGGGACCCTGTCACAAATCCTTTTCATGCCATCACACACCTTGCCTATTCCTTTAAAAAAACAAAACAAACCACCAGTCATATGCACAGGAGGATTATCCACCTTTGCACGAGGACAAAGGGCCTGGACAGACCAGCATTTTGTGCCAGCCTGGGCCTGAACTAGGGCTGCGGTAGGGCGGAGCGTTCACATGCTCCCAAACCCTACCACACGCTACAGGCACCATCTTGCCATGCCCCCATTTACACGGGGCACACCATGCTTATTGTTGTTGTTGTTGTTGTTGTTGTTGTTGTTATTATTAACATTTATTATAGAGCGCTGTAAAGTTTGCACAGTGCTTTACATAGTAAGGGTAAATAAAATAAGAATTAAAAAGAATTAAAAAATGATGACATCCACCGTGCGTACCAGCCAATTGGCGTGGCACATGAGGGACATCATAACACCATGCTGCTGCAGTTATGGAGCCCATTCTTGTCAGGGCTTCTTTTTGAGCCGTGTGCAGGCTGTGGCATGTGGTTGCTGTGGCCTACTTCCAGAGCAGAAAGGAGCGGTGTCTTTCTGCCCCTTCCTGTCAATCTGTTCAGCCCCTAAGTCCTCTAAAAATAGTAGGATGTATTTCCAAGGAGACATGCATAAGATTTCTTCTGAATAAATATTTTTATGATGGGAGGAGATGGATATCATAGCTCAAGGTGGACAAACTTTTCAACCCCATGGCCTTGTGTGATGCCATATATGATATACATGGGCATATAACATACACAACCCACAAATCTTTTTTCAGGAGACCTTGTTTCACTCCTCACCCAGCAACGATGTTAAAAGTTATCCTTTCATAGGAGATTTTTAAACAGAGGTCAAATGGCTACATCCCAGGAGTGTTTAAGCTTTGGATTCCTTTACAGTATGGTCCTTGGAGTACCTTCCAAGTCTAAGAGTCTATTATTTTTAACCATTGGCAGCAGCAGGGAAAGAACAATACAGTTGTCCCTCAGTCTCAATAGGGATCCATTCGGGAACCACACCACCCCCATGGATACCAAACTCTATGGATTTTCACATTCCATTGCTCCCAATGTGCATGTGGTTGCACTGCCACTAAGGACAATAAGACTTCAATGATGGTGCATACACATAGCCATGCTGCCATTAGGAACAGCCCCTTTTGTCCCCATCAGGAGTGCGTGCATGGCTGCACTGCCATTAGAGACAACAAGACTTCAGGTGAAGTACCTAATGGCCATGTGGCCATGTGCACATACCACCACTGAGGACAATGGGGGCTGTCCCTAATGGTAGCATGGCCACA
Organism: Sceloporus undulatus; assembly: GCF_019175285.1. Classification (NCBI taxonomy): domain Eukaryota; kingdom Metazoa; phylum Chordata; class Lepidosauria; order Squamata; family Phrynosomatidae; genus Sceloporus; species Sceloporus undulatus. Next base: position 53,830,106 of record NC_056524.1, on the reverse strand, counting down.
TGCACACACTACTATTGGGGACAACATCCATAGATACTCAAATCCATGGATGGCAAGTGTGCAGATACCAAGGGCTGACTGAATGTATGAAACTGGAAGAAAATCTGTAGCGGAGATGTAAGGTGTAATCAGTGATAGTGAGGACATCCCTAGGGGACACACTGAATGATTTGGGAGACTGACTGTATCTCCAAGGCCACAAGTTGTTCACAACTGCTCTGCGTATTATCCTTGCTCACCAGCCATTCTATTTAATCAATGGAATAACTATAGAGTTGCTAAAATATTAGCGAAACTATATGGGAAGTATATCAGTTACTTAGTTACTAACTGAGTAGCCTCTCTTGGCCTGACCTCCTCACCCCCAACCATGATAGAAACATCATTTACCTATGCTCTGATCACCAGCAGAATGGACTCTCCCCCTCCCCCACGAAGCTGATGCTCAGTAATCTAAATTGGGAAGAGAGTTATAATTGTAGTAAAAGTGTCTAATCATGACTAAGCAGCAACTGTGAATACAAAACAGTTGCCTAGATTTATTCATCTGTAACTGTTCTGTATTCATGATCACTACTTAGTCATGATTGTGACATGATTGCTATAATTGTAACTCTCCTCCCAACAACTCAACAGAAACTAACTGAATGAGGAGGAGGAGATCCAGTCTGCTGGTGATCAGAATATAAATGAATGACATTGCTGTCAAGTTTGTGGGGTGAGGTCAGACCAGGATAGTTAATATACTTAAGTATAGTATACTTATCCAAGTAGCTGATGTATAATAATGGCCTATATTCTTTCCCCCTTCATTTTTGCTAACATGCAGGGGACTTTAAAAAGAGCTTAACTTAACTACTAAAAAGTGTGTCCCTTGTGAATCTTTACACCTGTACTTCTTCCTTCCCTCCCCCAAGAAACACATACTGAAGATTTAGTGTGTTGCTACTACACCTTATTCAATTTTCCTATTATGTGCTGAATTATCTTCTGCATTTCTTTGCCATTAAAATTGGAACAAGTGAGGATCAAATGTGCATAGCTTTGGATTTTTGTTTAGTTTGCATGCTTATCACACAGTTCCTTCAAGTACAATATATTTACTCAGTGAAAAAAGGCTCAAAATAAAAGAAGATTGATGTCTTTCCTGGATGCGCTGGCTGTAAAATGCAAGAGTTTCTTTCTTATTAGTCCAAGGTGTTATTATGGAGTCAGGCACTCATTGTTTTTCATTTCTCACTGTCTCTGCAAAAGATGGATGGATGACTTATAGTAATAATTATGCCTTCTTGCAGGCCTAATGTCAAGAATTAGAGAAAGTGTACACAAGAGCTGCAGCAAAGGAGGATCCATAATTGGTAACTATTAATCTAATAGTGAAAAGGAGTGATGGGTTAGGTGATTAACATATGCAACACATGGTGATCATTTGTAATAAAAATGATGGCTTCTATGCTACTAAGCTTGTCTCACAGACTACAAGAATATGCAATAACACACATCAATGAATTAAAATTGAATATTTCTTTTAGCAGCAAAAAATCTACCTGAGGAAAGTGTCAAAAATGTTTGGATTTTTTTCCTGCATAGATGATCAGAACAATTTTTTAAAATAAAATCCCTAAATATTGGGCTAAATGCAGGGATGCAGCTAAATAGTTTTAAATGTATGTATTGGATTACTTAACAAGAGAGAGAGGGGGAGAAAGGGAGAGAGAGAGAGCCACAGTGTTTTTTTATGTTATTTCTTTTCATAAGGAGATAACTGGCCAGCAAATTTCTTCATGTGACCACAGCTTTCCAACTACTTTTCCCATGACTTTTCATGCACTTGACCACCATGGAAACAATGCTGTGGAAACCACACCTCAACTTTATCTCTACAGCAAGATATCTAACCCCACCCTAGACTAATTCTTAGAAATTTACCTTCCTATTCCCGTTCCAATGGACAACAGAAAGAAAGATCTAATGAAAATACAGCCAAGTGCTCTAGGGAAATGCAAAGATACATTACAAGAACATCACCAAAACACTAAAAGAAATAGCTTTGCATTTCTGCTCTTTATTAATGTTAAGATTCCCAGCCTGTGTGTGTGTGTGTGTGTGTGTGTGTGTGTGTGTGTGTGTGTATTATCCCAGTGTTAATCACTTGTTTTCACAGATTTTGATGAATTAAAATGTTATTGTATTTATTTATTAAGTGCCAGCATTCATATACTAGTTTTGATTTTAACAAACTAAGAACAGTTCACAATAAAAACAGGTACATGAAAGCAGTGGTTAAAAGTATAAAATGACAAAGTAATAAAATCATTAAAAACTACAAAACCATTGAGAAAAATGGAGGCTGCACAAGAGGAGTGGCTCATCCATAAGATTATGTTGTGATGCCAGGTGGCTGTTGGGAGGGAAGAACAAAGCACCTAGCATCAATTGCATGACTGGGTGCCCTGTTCTGACCACAGAGTGAGCAACTCACTGTGGCAGTGGCTGTTCATGGGAAACATTATAAACAGTTGCCTGGTGACACAGAAGAGAGTTCAGAATCTTCTAGGAAGATTCAGAGCAAAATGTGAGTTTTTAAAAAATCATTATGGGGGAAGGGGAATACTCCAGGCTTGTTGCTGAATGGGCCACACATTGTCTGGAATTTTCATACCACAATTGGGGTTTGGGCCATGAATCAGAGTCCCCATCAAGAGGATGGGGGGATGGATGTTTTATTTGGCCCATGCAGACAGGACCTAGGTCTCATTGGATCTTACATCTGAGTAGACTTTTTTTTTTAACATTTTCCTCACACCTTTTTAAAAATTACTCTAGGTATCTAACAGATAAAATATGCAAAACAAACAAACAAACAAACAAACAAACAAAAAACCAAAACCTAATCCCAATAAAACACTATAAAGTAGCATCTTATACCAATAACAAATTAGGAAACTACTCAGTTGGCCTAAGTAACCAAGCAACTGACTTGTATAGGATCACACTACACCTTTTGGTCCATAAGTGTTCTTATGTTCTCAACAGGATTGATTTGGGCATTATTTTCCCTCAGATACAGTGTTGCCAATCCAGGAAATTTCCAGAAACAGGGAATTTTAAAATCTTTCCATGTCATTTCCATGTTTGCCAAATTTCCAGGAAGATTCAGGGAAATTCAGCCTTCAGGAAAATTCAACTTTCCTGCCCAAAAAACTGGCCAAAAATACCTCCCTGCCACAAAAAGCCTTCCTGACATACCTCTCATCCCAGAAGTCCCACCCCTTTAGACTACCCATAGTGCCTTGTGCCCCCAAGCCAGAGGTACCACCCCGACCCAGAAATCCGGCCCCCATTCCGGGAAGCCAATTTGAAGGCATTCCGAGAAGCTAATCAGGGGATTTGCTTTGAGGGTGATTGGCAACACTGCTCAGGTATTCCCTCTTCTTCTGTCAGATGATTTATTCAGAGCTTATGCCAGCATGATCACTCACTTAGGTTCTTCAGTGTGCAAATATACATTGCCGTCACATGTTTTTTCTATGTTACAAGTGAACATTTCAAGAAGGGAAGATGTCTCTTATACAGTTTCCAAAGTAATTCCTTTAAGACTGAGAGAGAGAAAAGTGCTATTCTGCAGGATCCAGCAGAATTCCTCTGCACATTTGATATGACAGTACTCTAAACAGACCAGGGATTCCCAACCTGAGATGCCCCTGAAATTTTGGAGTGCAACAATGAGAGGTTTGTGTCATGAATAGGCACTCTTTTTAAAAATAAATTAAAATCTAATTGCTCAGTTTAGATTGCATTTTAGTTAAAAACCTATTTTTTGTGGTTCAAGTTGTGATTGGTTCAAAAAATAGAAATTAGACTTCTTCATCTTCAAATGTGATATTACCTTTTTAGGGGTGAAAACATTCATCAAACATTTCCTAGGATTGTGAGGCATAGCAAAGGTCGGGAACCACTGAAATAGACTGAGAAGATTGATAAACACAATCCTCCAGTCATTTTTCCTTTCCTAATAAATTTTTATACAGAACGTTTCATTTTTCAAACCCATAAAATGCCAGTACACATTCATAAAGGAATATGTAATTGCAGTTCTGATTTAGAAAATGCTACAAAATTCAAATATGGCTCCACAAGAGACAAACAAGATAAACAAGCCCAAGACATCAAGTACTAAGACTATACTGTAATAATAATATTAGTAATGATTCAAGCACTTTAATAAATGCTATAATTTTCAGGCTACCTCCTGCCATGTAACAGGAATAATGATGAATTCATATATTCACATTATAACTTAATCTATTTGTCTTGTTGTACAGCTTGCTCATGGATTTGAAACAAGGCCATGCTGAGAGTGAAATGAATCTGATCAGCTTGTAAATCTGTTCTTTTGTCTCAGTTTTATTCAAAGTTGGTTGTTATTTTTAATTCTCTTTCCCTCCCAGCTTAAATTGAGTTTTCTGGTGCAGATCAAATAATTCATGTGTGTCCAATAGCTTGTGTCCTTCAGCTTTAATATTCCTGGAAACTTTGTGCCAGCATGGGGGTGGAGTCAGGGCAACGTGTCCAGATGACACACACCCTTGATGCCACCAGGCACCATGATGACACATGGCATCATGATGCCCCTCTGGCACTGAATGCAGAGGATGCAGCACTGATGGGGTGCCAACTAGCCATGCCTCTGCAGCTATGGCAACCTTTCGAGGGTGAAAAAAGGAGCTGCTTTTTGCGGCTCATTTTTGCACCCTCGGAAGGCCAGATTGGGGTCATAGTATGAGGCTGCTGTAGTCCAAATCCAGCCAGGAAAGGGCCAGCCCTTAGGGGCTGTTTGTACAGCCCCTACAAATTGTATGAAAGAAAATAAAAAGGAGAAACCTCCATTTAAACATAAAGGAGACTATAAAGTTGAGGTAATTTTTTTCATTTAGTTTGCACTTAAAAGTGATCTTTACTCCTTGTAATTCTAACCTCCATGTTAATCAGGGGAAACAATAATATATATCTGGGATATGTAATCTGAAACAGTATTTTTTCCCCCTGAGGAAGTGTTCTCTCTCTCTCCTCTCTCTCCTCTTTTCCCTCCTTCCCTCTCCTCTTTTCCCTCCTTCACTCTCTTTCTCATATAGTTATTTTATATCTTTAAATACGTATCATATACACATTGTAATCATTTCTATCTGTGATATCGGCCTCTAAGGAAGCATCCATATGATAGTTCATCATAACTGAATCTCATCAGTTTAGGAGAAGACTGGTATCATGATAATTCCAACTGACAGGAGCCTTATTTGTTGATATTCAGAACTAATAGGTGGAGGGCAGAATGGGAACTAGCCACCTGGTTCACCCTAGCATTGTCACCATGCTGTACAGCCACCTGTCTCACTTGTGGCCAGTCCACATGACTGAGTCTCAGACTGTCCACACTGAGACCACATGTGCATAGAGTGCCTATAGATGAGCCACTCCTTATGTGCAGCCACATGTTTACAAACATCCATGCTCATGTTGAGAATTTTATGGTTGCGTGCAGGTCAGAAGAAACAAATCTTCTCCATATTTTGGAATTGCACATAAAAAACATTTGACTTGAGCTTGTTTTATAGCTTATATGATGCTAGTTTCACTTCATCTGATTCAATGACAGATCAACATGACTTGGAATGTGGTAATCTGAAAAACTGAAAGACTATTCTTCTATACAGGCTGTTAATTTTGCTTCTAGTCTTTTACTTTTGATTGAGAGAAAGGGCTCTCACTTTCTAATAACTCTTCTTGAGCTGCTGCTACCAACCACTTCTAGAGTGCTCCAATACTCATTTTCTACTTTTGGCTTTTCCAGAGACTTTCCATTCCTTTCCTAATGAAATTCCGTGGAGACAAAGCATTTTTATTCAAATATAGCTAGCCAGAGCTAGACCAAGACATGTTATTACTTGAAATGAGACAGCAAATGGAACACTGCATAGGCTTTGGACATAGTACCCAATCTCTACCTCCTTGATTTCAAAACTACAATAATAATAAATAAATAACAATCAATTTCTGCTGTCTGGGTCTCAGATGCACTGCAAGTCAGCATGGCTCAGCTTAGCATGCTCAGCTTAGCATACTACTGTAGGCCGAACCATATACCACCATTGCGCTGGACTTACAATGCAGCCTCAGAATCCCTTCTGCACATTCATTTGAGCCTCATGGCAAGCAGGCAAGATTAGAGGAGTATCTGGCTATGTGCTCAAAGCCAGATGTGATCACAGAAACACTGGGACATTTGGAGGACACTGAGGGATCTCAGCATTGTGGTAATCACTTCTCTGATCATATCAACAAGTCTATGCAGAGTAAGGTGGGGTTAGAAGTTGCATGATAAGGAGGCAGTGTAGTGGGAGGAAGGGAATATCAGCTACCAAAATACTCCAAAAGGGACATACACAGGACATACAGAAGCATAAACAAAATTCTGTCATAGGGAAGAAAGTGCTCAGGTTGTGGCTTTGTATGTCTTGGGACTTGGAGAATAACTTGTTATGCCATCTGTAAAATGAGAAAATTTTGAAAACTGGCAGCTAATTTTTAATTAATTAGAATGATTAAAAAATCTAAATTTCTTGCATTTGTAAAGACCTGTAGTTTTGGTTATAAAGTTCTGCTAGGGTGTTTTGAGCCATTATCAGCAGGCTTGGCAGCTTTCCCGGACAACATTAATCTGTGTATTGTTCTGTTGTTGAATGGGGAGGCCTCATGGTGTCTACTTATTTAATGATCCATCATCTGCTGGGAAACCCCTCTCACCTTGGGTGGTTTGCATTTGCATTTTCTGGGTCTTGATTTTGGTGTTTTTCAGGACTGGTTGCCAAACTTTGTTTACTTTAAGTTTTTCTTTTTTCCTGTTGTAATTGTCTAGATGTTTATGGCTTTCAATGGCTCCCCTGTGCATTCTGACCTGATAGTTGTTGGCATGGTCCAGAAGCTAAGTGTTTTCAAACAGCATTTTATGTCCAGCATGGTTTATAACATGTTCTGCTACTTCTGATTTTTCTGGCTTACCCAGTCTGCAATGTCTCTCATGTTCCTTGATTCATGTTTGAACACTGCATTTGGTGATCCCTATGTAGGCTTGTACGCAGCTGCACAGTATGCAGTAAACTCATGTGGCTGTGAGGGGGTCTCTCTTGTCCTTTGATGAGTGCATTTGCTGGATTTTCTTAGTCAATTTGTAGACACCCTGAGATCAACAACAAAAAGGTATTGTACCTCATGTGATTTCAATAATATTGAAAAAAGGAGTTAGGTATTTGTAAAAAGTAATACAAATTATGATAAGGATATAAAAATGTATATCTAATATTCAAATTGCTATAAAACCATCATATACCATGAACACTAAACTTTCCATAGAAACACAAAATGCATGTAATAGAAATCAAAGTCTAATACTCCTTTGAAATAATAATTATCAGTTTCGGCAACTGTGCAAGTCCTGAAAGGATAAAGCCTGTGCCAGTGGCTTAGTAATCCTTAAATAATTCTCCAATATGTTTCTCAGGCAGAAGTTCTGTGATGTGGTCACCAGCCAGATGTGTTTCATCCTGAGGTCTTCTTCAGTGGCTAAAGTGTCTATAAATATACTGAGTTATAAACAACTCGCAATACTCATAATCCACTTCTCATCAAAATGAGCATTGAAGATGCAAGATATCAAATTATATATAATTTACCAATAATATAGCAAAACAACATATAGTAAATACAATCCAGATAATTCACCAACTTCTCTCCTATGTGTCAGAGTAATGCTTAGTTTGCAGAAAAAAGTAGCTGAAACAAAAAGGTCTTGATTCTGATAAGACCTTGCTGAATATAGCTAACTTCCTTTAGGTTCTTCTGGAAAAAGAGACATAGCCAATATAACAATTTTCACTACCCATATACAAAAAATCAAATGCCATAAAGTTTTTCCTATTATAACAATGGCAACGAAGCAAAAATGCTGTATATAATCAGTTTCTTACAGAACAAATGCACCACTGGAAAAAAAAACAACTTTTAAATATATATTTTTCACAGGCTATATATACACATCAAGTGCAAATAATAGTGTCTAATAGTATGTAATTCCTAACCACCATTCTTATAGGGTTATATACTATGCAATGCCCCTGCATAACTGTTATCCAATTAATCTCCTCACTGAGACCAGAGGGGATTAACCTGTTCAATTATGAATCCAGTATATCTCCCTCCTACTCAGTGCTTTATATCTTATTGGATTTGGGACAGTAATTTGTTCAGTACACCAGAACTTGATGTCTTTGATATCATGTTTTAATTCTATGGAATGTTTGACCAGTGGTGCATGCATTCTCTTATTTTTAATGCAGCTTTTATGTTCACCAATTAGAGATTTTATTTTTCTGGTGGTCATACCAACATAAAGAAGATTGCAAGGGCATTGTATAATATAGATAACACTACTAGAATTACTATTTTTAAAAAAACTTTTAAGATGGTACTCCTCTTTATTAGTGGGGTTCCTAAGTGATGGTAACTTATAACAATTGTTGCACATTGTACAACTTCCACAAGGGAATTGCCCTATGGGTTTACTGTACCTGTTATCAAATTGATTGGTCTCACTGGCTGTTTTAACCTGCTATGCACTAACATATTTTTCAGATTTGTTGCCCTTTTGGTAGTAATCAAGGTTGCTTCCCTGCATTTAGGAATGTCTTTCAAAAGAAACCAATATTTCATAACAGTTTTTCTGACCTGGGGTATCTGGTAATCATGAGTTAATGCAATTATCAATCTGTTTGTCCTATCTACCTTATTCTTGTTACTCAAAAGGATGGTCCTATCTATATTAGCTGCTTCATACTTTGCCTTTTTTATGACTTTAAGAGGATATCGTCTATCTAAAAATTCTGATTGTAACTTGTGCGCCTGTTTGAAAAAGAAAGATAATGAGTTGCAATTACATCTTATTCTCAGTGTTTGAGAATAAGTGATGTTCCTCTTAAGACTAGTGGGGTGATAACTATAATAAGCAAGGAAAGAATTAACATCAGTGGATTTACTGTAACTGTCAGTGAGTAAAGACTCACTTTCCTTGGACATGGTTACATCTATGAAATGTATTTCTCTATGATCAGGAGATTTTTATTTATTTATTTATTTATTTTTTGTTTCAGTTACTTTTCTCAGCAACACCTGGTGTTACATGGATGTTTTTAACAACTCCCATTCATCCACTAAGCATTACTCTGATATATAGGAGAAAAATTAGTGAATTCTCTGGATTGTATTTACTACATATAGTTTTGCTATATCATTGGTAAGTTACATATAATTTGATGTCTTGTATCTTCAATACTCTTGTCATAGTTTTTTTAGTCTTGTCGACACCCTGAGGCCATTCCATTCAACAACAGAACAATACACACATTAACATGTAAATCACTTCCTGTCAACCAACAGTACATATAACCCACTCTCTTCCATGCCAGCATTCTCTGAATCTGCAAGCCACAGCTGCTGGCAAAAAGTCAGGAATAAACTCTTCTAGAAAATCATCTTGTAGCCTGAAAAACCCACAAAAAAGTTTGGATGCAGGCTGTGAAAGCCTTTGACTTCACAAAATAAAATAGCCTACCTGCTTTTGGTTGCTATTTTGTATCTTATTTTGTATTTTAGTGCTGTGCCAATCACTTTAAGTACTATTTGGTTAAGAATGAACAAAGATACTTTTTGTTAGGTGCCCTGGTTGTCAGTCTTCTGTGAGATAGAGTATTAGTTCAGGGTACTGGTACAATAAGAGTGAATGGTTTTCATTTCAGTTGCTATGTGTTTTTAACTAATTTTGGAGAAAATGGCACTCTACCGGGTGAAGACTGGGCAAAGTATGGGAGAAAAGGAAAACTGCAAATGTATTTCTCTATGATCAGGACTTATTTTTATTTTTTTGCTTTAGTTACTTTTCTCAGCAACACCAGGTGTTACATGGATGGTTTTAAGAACTCCTGTAGATACAATATGCCTCATAAAATGCTCCATCTGCTTCAACAAGTTAAAAACTAAGTTTCTATCTAAGTAAAAACATATTTGTCCACTGTCAGGAAGACAACAGGGAGTATGCCAGCTCAAGGTCCCATGGAAGGGAATGACAGAACTTGGAAGTAGCCATCAAGAAGACAACATATCTTTCAGAGAGCCATAGTGTGACCACAAAATAATATGTAGAATAGCTCTTGTACGTATGAGTGTTTTCTTGTAGAGGGAAATTTATGGGTTTATTTTAACATTATTATTTAGTGATCCTCCCTCCCATTTAATCATTGTTCAATTATAAACATGTTGTGTGCTTGATATCAAGAACCTAGATCTGTCATTTGTGTTTAAATTATCCAAATAACATTATGCCTCAGCATGTTCAGTTTTTTTCCTCCATTGTTTCTACTGTCATGTCTGTGACTAATGCCAAGAATCATGTAATCCTTTGAAACTAGCCTTTTATTCGAATCCACTCTTTTTTCCAGAGCAAAAAAGCATCATAAAATTGGTGCTCTGCTTAAAGATGACAATAACCTCTCCTATGGAAAGCCTCATCTACATATTTTAACATATAATATACCACCCTGATTGGCATTCCCATTAATCTTGACATTATAAAAAGGCATCCTGTTAAACAAGGTAAACAGTGTGTAATATAACTGCTATTGATACTCAGGCTTTAACGGACAGAATATTTAATGGCTGCTGCTCACTAGAAATGAATTCAGAAAATGAAGAGTGTTTAGTGGAAATGAATTCTCAACATGGAATAGCATAAAAACAGCATTGTTATTGACTCGTTGTTAAACTGTGAGAAAATACAAAGGGTGATTCAAACTGAGATCAGTTCAGAAAGAAGTAATGTGTTCAATTAAGATATCATATACAGATTCAAAATAACATTTTAATTAATAGTGTTCCTAATATTTTCTTTCTCCGAATTTCTTCCAGATTTTGGACTATGAAAAATACCTGGCCTTGTTTCAAAAGCAGAGGCAATATACTAGAAATTCTCCATTGTTTTCTTCTTATTTTCAGATTTTTCACACACTGCTGTAGCTTTCAATTTCTTCTGCTTGCTGGCATCTTTTTGCCATTCAGTATTACCATTACACATGTATGTATTGACAGAACACTGTAAACAAAAAAAATATTGATTTTATTGTATCGAAATTCTTTTTACCAATGCACAGAGACACGTTGCACATTGGCACAATTTGATATAAGAGGGTCTTAACAGAATCATAGCAGAAGGAAAAACACAGTCTGGGGGCTGCATGTGGTCCCACAAAGCTGCTTTCCATCCCTTGTATTTTCATCTCAAGTAATCCTGCTGAAATTCAGTGGGAATTTATAGTTTTTTGTGGGTTTTTCGGGCTATATGGCCATGTTCTAGCAGAGTTTCTTTCTGATGTTTCATGAGCATCTGTGGCTGGCATCTTCAGAGAATGCTTTGCCTGGAAATTGGGTATATATATATACTGTGTGAGCCTGGGAATGCAGGAGTGATTTGCATGTGTATTGTTCTGTGTTGATGGCTGGCCTCAGCCTGGGAGGCTAATGCAAACGAGGATTAATGTCTGCTAATTGGTGATCAATTATCTTCTGGGAAAGCCCCTGACTCTGAATGGTTTCCCATTTGTATTTGCTGAGTCCTTATTTTGCTATTCTTCAGGACTGGTAGTCAAATTTTGTTAACTGAAAACACAATGTAAGACAAACATTTTTGCATTACAGTTATTTGATACCATATTTTGTGGGAAATGTATTTTAAAAACTCATCTAAAGTGAGCAAAGAATGATTTAAGTAGGATTTTTACCAGCTCACCTTATTACAATATTTTACAATGATAACAATCATAGCATCATAGAGTTGGAAGAGACCACAAGGGCCATCCAGTCCAACCCCCTGCCATGTAGGAACTCTCAATCAAAGCATTCCCAACAGATTGCCATCCAGCTTTTGTTTAAAGACTTCCAAGAAAGGAGACTGCACCAGGGCTCCTTATTATTGTATGCCACTGACCTGTGGCTGCACGTCTCCTAACCATCACTTTTTATTCCCAAATGTACAAGTCTCCAGGTGCAAAACAGTGGTGCTGAGGCAGTTTCCCTATTGGCAGACAAATGGTGTCAGTGTCTCTTCCTCTCCCGTTATCCCTCCTCCTCTTGAGATCCACAAGTAGCCTTATTCCCTGTTCTTTCTTTTCTTTTTTGAAACTTAACTCAGAGAAAGGCATGCTGGGTAGGGCATAAGGCAGGGTGGCAGGATTAAGGGAGAGTCAGAAAGAGATTATGATGGCAGCAGCAGCCCTGGTTGCATGATTCTGAAGTCATGTGATATTGGCTGCTCTGTTCCTCTCTTTTTAAAAAATGGATGCAGTTTACCCTGCTCAACTATTACTAACCCCAGTGCTCCCTGCCATTCCTACTACTGCTAGCCCCACATGATATAATGGAGGAGGGAGGAGAATGAAAAGGATGGGGGGAATGATGCCTCCCCCCAGAAGCAAGGATGAAGGTGAAAGAAGTGGAAAGAAAGAAAGAAAGAAAGAAAGAAAGCTCTCCACTGATCTCCACTCTCAACCTCTGAGCCCAACAGAGGTTCCCCATGCCTAGTGATTAATCTTTCCACATAGAAGGTCTAGCTGAAAATCAGCAACCACGTGGGCAGCTGCCTACAAAATCCCATCTGAAGTCTCATGGGATTTCTGATCCCGCAAGACCTTCCGTGAGATCTAGACTAAAATTTGCTCTGAATCTCACTTGAAGCCTCAGGATGGCATGGCCATGTTGAGACTTGGGACCTTACCACACTGCCCCCAAGGACGTGGTGGGGATGTGATGAAAGGGAGCAGGATAAGAACAAAAAGGGCACTATCACACATTTTACTGCCTGCTGGAACATGCATCACGTCTCCGGGGGCAGTACGGTAAGGTTCTTGGTTGAGCATCCTCAAGGAGCCTCTCAGAATCTACAGCAGTCCCAGCACCAGCCCCAGGGATGCCCAGTACAACAGCATCCCTCCAGGCACCAATGGGAAAAGTCATACATTAACACAACTGTTAATATATGAAGAGATGGCTTTGATAATCAGGAATGTGAAACTTAATAGGTAAGTAGGGAAAATTGCAATAGCAAGTACATTTTTATACTGCTTATCAGTGCACTTAAGCACTTCCTAAGCAGTTTACAAATTGTAAGCTAATTGCCCCCAACAGTCTGGGTACTCATTTTAGCCACTCCTCGGAAGGATGCAAGCCTGAGGCAACCTTATGGTTTATGAGTGAGTGGCTGCAGTACAGGCATTTAACCACTGCACCACCAGGGCAGTGGTCGTTGAAGTGGTCTATATGTCTTTACCAAAGACTTGGCACCACAAGCAAGGTCTCTTGCACTGAATAATTATAGTACTTTTGATATCAATTTATCTAGTATATCTCTATTCATGGGATACCATTTTATCTGGTATGTTCTGAATCCTGGGCTTCATCATTTTCTAACCACTTTTGTAGAGGCTTCTAACCACACTGGACCCTCAGTATCCACAGGGGTTCTGTTCCAGACCCCTCTCCCCTGTGGATACTAAAATCTGCAGATGTACCACCATTAATGACAATGGGACAACAAAAGTCCTCACAGTGTAACAATGCTCTGATTCACATTTTGTAGCCCAATAGCTCCATCCCAGGTGCTAGGATGGGGCTCCAAGACTCAAGCCTCAGCCCTGGCCCCAGTTGGCTGGGCAGCAGACTCTACCCCCAAAGTCAAACTGGGGCAAAGATCAATGAAAGAAGAAGGTAAGGAAGGAAGGAGGGAGGGAGGGAGGGGAAGGGGGAAGGAAGGAGGGGAAGGTTGAAGGACATTTGTCCCCAACACTTGCCATCCGGGGTTACTCAAATCTGCAGATGGCAAGTCTGCAGATAAGGATAGCCCACTGTATTCCACAAACTAAAAGTCCAGGATTCTCTAGGATGGAAGCATGACTGCTAAAGTGCTATAAAGTACTGTGATTGGTTAAGCAGTAGTGCCCAAACTGTGCTCTTTAAGAGATTTTAGACTTCAGCTCCTAGAATCCTAGACTATTGGCCAACATGACTGAGGCTTCTGGGAGCTGAAGTCTAAAATCTCTTAAAAGGCACAGTTTGGGGACCACTGGATTAGTGCAATAAAGATCCTATACTCCCAATGACTGAGAAGGTTCAATATGTATTTGGCTATTCTGACCTGTTCACTTCCCTATTGAAGCAAACAGATTTTAGTGGTTTTAGAGCTGTAAATATCACACCTTGTCCCTTTACTCAGTTTACCAAACTTCAAATATCTGTCTACTCAGTGCAAAAACATTATTGATATAAGAGCAGAATTGAGAGACATACGGTAGTCATGTTAGTCTGAAACATCAGTATGCAAAGGGATCTTGTAGCACCTTTGAATCTGAGGAAGTAAACCAAGGAATGCAATGAATAAAGTGATTTCCACTCTGAAGGTGAGGCATTTAGGTGACACATGCCTCCAAAGTGGGTGGAAAACAATTGAAGATGGAACTGTCCCATTGAACCAGAACAAAAAGAAGCCATGGTAGTCCAACTAAAGGTAGAAAATGTGCATCTTTGACCTTGCATATAAGTGCTCCTATGCAAGAGTGGCTCTGAAGAAGTGATCCATCCTAAGTGTAACGCTAAAGCTACAAATAAATTCACTGGTGCAGATGTCCATTAAAAAAGGACAGGGACAGCATACCCATGCAGTCAGGGCAGCAATAAATAAAGGGAAAGTGTGACACCTCCAATGGATTTAATACAGCATACACAAATCAGATAGTCCAAGAGGGGGCATGGGGTGAATGAGAGTGAAAAGCGCATGTAGGGAGCCATGATTGTACTTTGCCAGTGTTTTACTGAGCACTCCAATGCTCTGATGCCATGTAGGTGCCACTATGTGCTTGATCAAAGGAGTAGCAATCCAGTGCGATGGCAGTCACCAGCGGTGTCTTTGTGCAATGGTGCAGATGCATGGTAGGGAGGCAACAAAAATTAGCCTGCATCATGGCTTGATGCCATGCCATGAGCATTCAGGCTGCCTTGGAAATGGCCAGTGTGGAAAGCAGGGTTTTGACTGCCTCCGGAAAATGCAGGTTCCAGCCCCTTTTTCCTGCCTGTCTGTTCTGGGCCTAAGTCTACAAATGGTTATGCTAAAACCTCTTTTGCTCAGTTAATCTCAAAAGTGCTACAATATCTCCTTGTACATTTTCAATATAGTTCATCTATCCTACATTGCCATGCAGTTGTCTCTATCCCACACGCATGCCTCCATCCCTACTCCAGGCAGAATTGGCTTTCCTTTGTGAATTTTAAAAGAAGAGGATGCAACTTTCAACAGAAAGGAAGAAATTGGTTGCCCATGTGTGGGCAATCTTGCCAGCTGATAAATGAGCCATATATATTTTGTCCGCTGAGTGATTCTGCAGATGGTAAGATAGTGCCAAGTAGCAGCTATTACAGCACGTTACTCATGACATTGGATTTCAGGGTCAGTTGTTTCCATTATAAACTCATTTTTTCAGAATTGATAATTTGGCTACCTTTAAATCACATCCAGTTGAAACTGGCATATCACATGTCAGGACAGATAAAAGAGTCCCCTTCCTATTTCATCTGAAAAAAGAGATGCATCATTTTTGCAATGCCTTTTGATTTTTAAGGCAGTAAAAAAAAATACTTTCAGAAGATTGCACTTACTTTAGGGTAAAGAAATCCATAAACCCACAGAAGAGTTATTCCTCTATGGATAAGTTGATATTACTGGAATGGTTTGTTCTCAATGCATATATCATTTCAAATGCACACACTTGTGGCAAACTGATAAATTCAAACATACAAACACATCTTCTTTTTCTCCACCACTGCTCCGAAGCTATGCAATGACCTGCCAAAGGAAATCCACGACATTTCTACTCTTACAGCCTTTAAGAAGGCTCTTAAGACTGATCTCTTCCAGCAGGCCTTCCCTACCTAATTCTTCTCCTCGTTTACTGTGACTTACGTCACTTTGTCCACCAATTCTTCTCTTAAATTTAATGAGAAGAATTAAATTAAAATTAATTAAAATAAAATTATTGCCTCAAGAAGAAGAACCCTCCCTCCGTACCTACTGTCATCATCAGACCTGGGAGGGAGTGAAAAAGACAGGCCCAGTTCCATCAGGTCTGAGAATTCTGTGACTTATGTCACTCTCTTTTATCTTATCTTATCTTATCTTATTTTATTGTATTTTATTTTATTGTATTCTCTGTATTTTTATTGCTGTAACCTGCCCGGATTCCTTGTGAATGGGCGGGCTATAAATAAATTATTATTAGTAGTAGTAGTTCTAAAGACCCAGTTCTCCCACCATAACCTTCTGGATCTCATTGTTAGCCCTCCTACTGGCTCTATTGAACAGGAGTGGATTGCCACCACAGCTCAAGTCTTGGTGTGGCAACATTGCCGACCATAACAGTGTAACAAAAGGCCACTTCTCCCAGCTGTATCACATATCATGGATGGCCTGTAGGATCAGGACCTTGCCCTTTAACAAACCTAAATCACTGCCTCCCAAGTGTATAACCAACACATGAGGGGGCAGAACCTGGCTTTTGCCAAAAAAAAAAGAAAAAAAAAAGGCAGGAACCTATGGCAAGAGCCCATGCCACCATAGACAACATTCACCCTTTCAGTCAATGATAGCCTGATCTGATAGCCCCAATTGGCTTTCAAAATGGCTCCTTCTGCCCTGGCGGGCCTCCCAGAACACCATGTTGTGTCTGCAGATCCAAACATGATGTCTCATCACAGGACTTACTGCATCGGAAACAAATCAAACAAAAACACTTGTTAATAAGTCAAAGGGCATAAGTATGACCGATATGTCTGAGACTTCCATTGGCCAATCCTCTGGATATCCTGGCAGCACATGCCAAGTGCAGCTGCTGTGGACCCAGCACCAGTATGGAAGGAATGTGTGGAAAACTTGATCCCATGAAGCAGTCTAGTGCCTTTGAGGTGACTGATCAAAATTGAAATCTTGTAAGAAGACCATTAACATGACAAAATAAAGGGCCAGGAGCATTACCTCTCACTGTTAAACATGGCATAAAGCGCTAAACTGGACAAAGAAATTTATATTACATGAGAGCAGCTGCAGCTCCCTGCCCATACCCAGCTGATCTATTTTGGAGGAACGGATAAAAGCAGTACTGAAAGAGTTGACAAAGTGACATCCTGCAAGAAGAGGGCCTTGTTGGATTAATCCTCCTTTGAAGCGACTATCAGTTCACTTATTCTCAGTGCCCCAAAAAGTATTCCAAATGAACAAATTATTTTTTTTCTACAGAAAAAAAGTGAAGAATAATATTACAATGCTTAATTTGTATATAGAGGGAGTTTTTAATACTGTCCAAGAAGCCAATTTTGAAGATGAGAACCTTACTAATTCTTTGTGAAGTCCTAATTAAACCCTTAATTTTTAAAAATCTTGGAATATATAACTGTTTTGTTATTTAAATATTTATTTTTATGTTGCAAACATGAAACCAACAACTTTATCTTATAACCTATTGTTGAAATAAATAAAGCTTATCATTTTCTTCACATTTCTTTTCTGTTCTATAAGGCTAAAATCTAGGATGTATTGCACATCTTACCTCAATGGAAGTAGTTTATTTTGCTCCAGTGAAGAAATAAGGTACTTCACTTTTATTTAGTTCCCTACTGAGTGTAACACTGTAAGAAAGTACTTTAAAGCTGAATTGACTGCTATTATAAAGTATAGCCGTTTGAGAGTATAGGTGCAAATACACCCATAAAGTCTATGAAATGATCAGGTAGTCTTTTCAAATGAAGAGTGGTAGTATTTAAACACTCATATACATAACAAATTAAAAAAAGTTCTTATATTGGTGAAAAAAATCTAAGTACTATTTCCATAGAAATCCCAAGGACTATGTTTGAGTCCAATTAAAAATCAGTGAAATAAGAGATTTTTGAGATCATCCTCTTGGGAGAACTGTCTTCTGCATCTATGATAAATACATAATTATAAGGACAAATTATATGAGCAGCAATAATTCCCAAGTAATGTGATCATTAAAAAACCTTCACAACTGCAATACATCAATATTAATTGGGAACAGATGATCACTTTAGTGACATATTCAAGTCATTATCCATATTTCACTATGCCATGAATACCTGAATAGTCCTAATTAAATGCTTATTCTTTCACTACAACTATTTTTCCAATTATCCTTATACTGTTGTCTATTTAAAAATTAAGCCAAAAAAAGTACCAGTAATAAGATGAAATCAAAGCTATCCCATACATTGAAGCCAAGGCTTCAGCCTAATCTGCACTGCAGAATTAATGCAGTTTGATTCCACTTTAATAGTCATAGCTCAGTGCTGACCTTAACCGAAATTATGTCAAACTGCATTAATTCTGCAGTGTGGGAGCAGCCTTCATAAAACAGAAGTAGGTAGCAAGAAGGATATGGATCAAGTACACTTTTCCTAATTTTTGTGGTCCCCAAAACCCTCAGAACCCTGCTAGTAGGAATTATCTTTTGTTAAAAACCAAGCGATATGCATTGCTGTGCACCTCCAGGAAGTACATTTCTCCTTAAAGTAATGGGCACTATATTGCCTTTAAGTACGTTTAAGTGTGTTTTTAAATAGAAAGTTTCTTCAGCTGTATACTAGCAAAGTGATCTGTGTGCAAAGGTTTGAAATGTATACCTGGGCCTCACAACATAGGGAATCAGGACACATATATATAGACCTGGGACTAGGAAGAATGTGTGCTTAGCCCTACCAGGAATTGTTGGGAAAATTTTGACAGCCATTACTACTACGGAATTTGTTCTGTGCTGCATGGATTGCATCAGCAGAGTCTCGTCCAGCAGAGCTGTTCAGGGTGGTCAGGGAATTAACACAACTACCAGCCACCCTGAACCCTTTACTTGAACCAACTATAGCCTGCTGTGATGCTTTTAATGACTATTTTGCCTATAAAATCTCTCAGATAAGGGCGGATCTTGATGCTGGTCTTTTGACAGAACCTATAGCAGAAGTATCCAGTGACTCTGGAAACAAGGTTATTCTGGATCGTTTTGAGTTTGTAAATACCAAGGATGTGGACAAGCTCCTTGGTAGCATGAAAAGGATGACGTGTCCTCTCGATCCTTGCCCTTCTTGGCTGACCGTTCAGGGAGGAGATGCTATAAAATCTTCATTACAATGTATAGTTAATGGATCTCTTCAGGAGGGGATTTTTCCATCGGCCTTAAAACAGGCAATAGTGAAACCACTCTTAAAGAAACCCTCCCTTGATCCCATGCAGATGTGTAACTATAGACCTGTCTCTTTATTACCATTCTTGGGCAAGGTGATCGCAAGGACAGTCGCCTTTCAGCTCAAAGCCGTCTTGGATGAAACTGATTATCTAGACCCATTTCAAACTGGCTTCAGAGCGGGATACAGAGTTGAGACTGCCATGGTCGCCTTAGTCGATGATCTTCGTCTGGGCATCGACAGGGGAAGTGTGACCCTGCTGGTGCTTTTGGACATCTCAGCGGCCTTCGATACCATCGACCATGGTATCCTTCTGGAATGCCTGAGAGGTTGGGTATTGGGGGCACTGTGCTTCAGTGGTTCCGGTCCTACCTCTCGGGAAGATTCCAGAGGGTGCGGCTGGGGGACAGCTGCTCTCACAAAAGAGAGTTGACATCTGGCGTCCCCCAAGGCACCATTCTGTCCCCCATGCTATTTAACATTTACATGAAGCTGCTGGGACAGATCATCCGCAGACATGGAGCTTGGTGTTATCAGTATGTTGATGACACCCAGATCTATCTCTCCATGTCTCCGACTGATACAGTGACTAAGGATGGCACCTCTCCTCTGGATGCCTGCTTAGAGTCAGTAATGGGCTGGATGAAGGAAAACAAACTCAAGCTGAATCCAGAGAAAACAGAGGTACTCGTGATAAGTACCCCAAGCCCAGACAGAGAAATTTGCCATCCAGTCCTGGACGGGGTCACACTTCCCTTAAAGGACAAAGTACGCACTTTGGGAGTACTCCTGGATTCATTTCTTTATTATTATTATTAACCTTTATTTATAAAGCGCTGTAAATTTACATAGCGCTGTACATACAATCTTTTTAATTGGACGGTTCCCTGCCCTCAGGCTTACAATCTAAAAAGACATGACATAAAAGGAGAAGGGAAAGTTGGTGGGGCTAGTAGGTTAATACATATAAAGTACATAGCAATACAGGAAATGGTTCGATAAAACAGGCATCAAAAGAACATCAAATAGCAAGCGACAATTATGCAATGCCTGGGAACGCTTCTCTGAACAGGATAGTCTTCAACTCTGTTTTGAAGCTGGTTAAAGAAGTGATGGCTCTAGCTCGCGGGGGAAGAAGGTTATCTCTGCAGTTATCATCTCAAGTGGAGGCGATGGCCAGGAGTGCTTGGTACCAGCTTCGGCTGATACGCCAACTGCGTCCCTGTCTGGACCAAAAGGACCTTGAAACTGTAGTACATGCACTGGTAACCTCTCGTTTGGACTTCTGTAATGCGCTCTACATGGGGCTACCTTTGTACCAGGTTCGGAAGCTTCAGCTAGTTCAAAACGCGGCAGCCAGATTAGTCGCTGGAACCTCCAGGTCAGACCATATAACACTGGTACTAAGATCTTTACACTGGCTGCCTATTAGCTTCCGGGCTCAATACAAAGTGTTGGTTATGACCTATAAAGCCCTATATGGCTTGGGCCCGAGTTACTTGAGTGAATGCCTCTCTCCATATAGTGTGCCCCACACTCTCAGAACATCAGGGGAAAATTTACTAGTACATCCTAAGGTGAGATTGGCAGCAACTCACCAGAGAGCATTTACATTGGCTGCACCAACATACTGGAATAAACTTCCAGAAGAGCTTCGGATGAACTCCACATTGGATGCCTTTAAAAAGGCTTTAAAGACCTACCTCTTCCAGTTAGCATATCCTCCGGACTCTTTATAGAGAAAGTTTCCTCTGATAGAAATGGCTAACTACGATTAATGGATTCCATGTATGTGTTTGTTTTTATATGC
Source organism: Sceloporus undulatus (assembly GCF_019175285.1). Taxonomy (NCBI): domain Eukaryota; kingdom Metazoa; phylum Chordata; class Lepidosauria; order Squamata; family Phrynosomatidae; genus Sceloporus; species Sceloporus undulatus. The sequence continues at coordinate 53,808,904 of NC_056524.1, read as the reverse complement.
TGCTTGGCTTTTACTGATATTTAACTGTATAGATACATTGTGATATGTGTTTTTATGATGTATGTTTTTTAAAGATCCTGTGAACCGCTTTGATCATTCCGGAAGAGCAGTATATAAATAAAGTATATTATTATTATTATTATTATTATTATTATTATTATTATTATT
>NC_056524.1:53761552-53807454 GCF_019175285.1 Sceloporus undulatus | reverse complement strand
TTTAAAAACATAAAAATGCTCTTTAAAAATCTTTCAAAATAATAATAATAATAATATAATATAATAATAATAATTTTATTTATATTTCCCTCCTCTCCCTGCAGATCGAGTGTAGGATTACATCAATACATTTAAATTACAGTTCAGTTAAAATTACAATTTATATAAAATAAGGTCCATAAAATCACAACATTTTATCATCCTATAAATTCCATATCACAATAATAATAATATAATAAAATAAAATATAATAATAATAATAATAAATAATAATAATATATTATTATTATATCCCGCCTCTCTACAAAAAGCAATCTGGGCGGCTTACAAAGTTAAATATACAGTCCAAACCCTCAACCCATCCACCCTTAAAATACAATTAAACAGGTGGAACTAAAACATAAAACATACTTAAAAAACAATACAATAACTGTGGAGTTGGAGGTCAGCAGTTAGATCAGGGGTAGGCAACCTATGGCCCACAGGCCAGATGCGCCCGCAAGGCCTTGGGACCAGCCCCAGCCTGGTCCTGCCGCCGATGCCACTGGAGCCTTGGCCTCTCGCATGAGGCATGGGGCCTTTGGCTTATCAGGAGGAGCGGGCAAGGGGGGGCAAGTGGCAGGCAAGGGGGGCAATTGTCTATAAAGCCTCAGAACAGGCATTTATATTAACATTTTTTTAAAAAATCATCAAATTTTTCGCGTGCCCTCCCTTTTAAAAAAAGTGTCCTCCATGCGAAAATTTTGTCCTACATTGGCGGTGTTATTATTTATTTAATTTTTAAAAAATTGTTTATTATTTATTTTTGGCTTCGGCCCCCCAGCTGTCTGAGGGACCAACCCAGCCCGGCTCAAAAAGATTGCCTACCCCGAGTTAGATATTCCTTCCGATGGCCGGAGAACTATCAGGAAAGGCCTGCCGAAAGAGCTGTCCTTAGACTCTTTTAAAGCTGTTTAGAGTGGTAAAGGATGGATCTCGTCCAGCAGGCCATTCCACAATCTGGGAGCAACAGCTGAGAAGGTCCTCTGGGAGGTCGCTGACAGCCTAGTTTTGCAAGGCTGTAACAAATTTTTCCCTGAAGATCTAAGTGTGCGGGGAGGATTATATGGAAGGAGGCAGTCCCGAAGATAGTTTGGAACAAGCCATTTAGGCTTAAAGGTGATACCAACACCTTGTAGGGCCCGGAAACTGATGGGCAGCCAGTGAAGTGATCTTAAATCAGTGTTATATGGTCTCTTCTGGATGTACCAGAGACAATCTGCTGCCATGTTCTGAACTATATGAAATTTCGACCAAGCACAAGGTAGTCCCATGTAGGGCTTTACATAAATCAGACTTTAGGTTACCAGTGCATGTACTATGGTCTTAAGGTCCCTACTTCCAGGAAAGGGCGCAGCTGGCGTATCAGCCGAAGCTGATAACAGGCACTCCTGACCGTGCATTCACCTGATTTGCCATGTGAAATGACGAATCTAGGAACACCCCCAGAGTGCAAACACAGTACCTTTGAGGAGAGGTGACCCTTCTAGGACTGGAGGTTGTATCCCGATGCCGGGTTCAGAGCCGATACATAAGTACTCCGTTTTGTCTGGATTCAGCTTCTATTTGTTTTCCCTCATCCAATCCATTACTACCTTAAGACAGTCATTGAGAGGCGAGGCCCATCTGAAGTCACAGCTGAAGACCGAGCATGGAGAAATATTTCTGGGTGTCATCAGCGTACTGATACACCCCGCCCCATGCCCTGATGATCTATCTCCCGGCGGCTTCATGTAGATGTTGAAAAGCATTGGGGACGGATGGCACCCTGTGTGGATGCCACAATAGCTCCTTTTTGCCGAGCAAACTGTCCCCGAGCACCACCCTGGAATCTGCCCAAGAGGAAGGAACGGAACCATTGGAGTGCAGTGCCCCCTATTCCTAACCTTCTCAGGCGATTCAAGAGGATGTCATGATCTATAGTGTCAAATGCCGCTGAGAGGTCCAGAAGCACCAACAGGGTCAATACCCTGTCGATGCCCAACGTAGGTTATCAGCCAGAGCAACCATGGCAGTTCTCAACTCCAATCCATCCTAAAGCCAGTTTGAAATGGTAGATAATCGGTTTCATCCAAGACAGCTGCAGTTGAAGAGCTACCGTCTCTCTATCACTTGCTCAGAAATGGCAGTAAAGAGACTGGCCTGTGTTCTTCAACGAGGGAGTCAAGGGAGGGTTTTTTTCAGGAGCGCTAACTGCTGCTTCCTTCAAACAGATGGAACGGACCCTCTCTAAGGGCAAATGCTGAGTAAAAAGACTATTTCTGAAGAGATAGCTCTTTATTCTTGATCTGAGTGTAAAAATTCGAAGTGAGCTGGTAGCCATTCAGATTCATGAGGCATCTAAGAGGCTTCATGAGCGAAAGAGAAATAAACTTTTGAGCTAAAATAAAGGATGTTTTCTTCAACTGGGATAACTAAGTCATAGTTTGTAGAAGGACTTTATCTTAAAAATGTGTTACGAGTGATCAAAAGAACTGAGTGTTGAATTAAAATGGAGGAAGTGGAGGGAGGGGGTGAGAAGGACAGACTTAAAGTGAAAGGAGGGGGGGGGACAAAGAGAAATTGTGGCAAGGCAAAATAAAGACAAAGCTAAGCCATCATATGAATCCTTTGGAAGGCTAACATGAGTAAAGAAAAGACATACTTTTACAGGAATCTGAAAACACCCCCCTCCTACAGACCATACAGGACTCTAAACCTCCCACAGCCATTGAACCCTGAGGGGGGAAGAATGAAATAGGAGGAACAGAAACTAAGCTAAAAAGATGTATTATAAAAAATGATGAGGAGACTCATGGAAGTTATAAGGGGGGAATGATAAAAAAAATCCTAGAGCTTAAGCAAATGTTAGGAGGAAGAGAAAATATGAAAAAAAGAAAGTGAAAGAAGGCAAGCAAGATCTCATAAAGGTAATAGAGAAAGAAAGAAGTTATGACAGTAAATTTCAACAACAAAACTTGAAAGGAAAGTTCAGATGAAAGTTCATGAATATACAAAAAAAGCACTAAAATCCAAGAGATGTTCAAACACTAAATTAGATATTAATCATGCAAAGCTACTCAAGAAACACATCAGTGGGAGATCCAGAAAATAAATAAGCTTACGAGATGGACAAGACTCTTATATATTTGAAGGATTACAGAGAAGACAATTTGTTATTAAAACATACAAAAGCTGGGAAGGGAGATGAAGATCAATTGAAAACAGATGTTGCAATAATCTCCCAAATCCTTAAGTGGACTTTAGCTGGAAAGGGTTCTGTATTGCATCAGGGAGGAACAGGATCACACTGTAAGATATGATAGTGAGGGTGGTTAATTATATCAAGAAGTGGAACTGATGAATATGTAGGGAAAATCCAGAGAAATTAAGAATGTGAGAAGTAAAAGTGAATATATGATAACTGCCCACAAAAAAGCTTTGGAGGATATCAGAAGCCATGTACCATCTTACTGTTGAGGCGGGGATTACTATACCTGAGGTCAAACTGTGTTTTAAATTTTCAGGGAGCAGGAAGAAGATACAGGATGAACCAGTGGAACAAGGATACAGTTTTAAAAGAATTGAGGTTATAGAAGGTAGAAGTAAAACATCTGGAGGACCTATAGAAACATCTGGAAGATAGGAACTGGAAAAGGTGAGAAAGCATATGGAGGACTGGAGAAGAAGTTGTGGCTGGAGTGATTGTAGGAGAAGAAATATTGGGAGCAGGTGGTGGAGTGTTAGTTTCATAGATGAAGAATGAACTATACAATCAAACAAAAAGATAAGATTATTGATTTTATGAGCACTCGGGGGGGCAAATTTAGGCTTTGGATGTCTTCGCTACCCTTCCCCACATGGGCATGGGATGCACAAACTGAGCCATTAAATAGAATTGAATTATAATATGTAAAAATAAATTGAAAATTCAACTTAAACACAAAAGGCCTTGGTTCAGTGGTCAAATGAAGGAGGATTGAAACTTATTAAAGAAAGATTCAGCAGATATTATTTTTTTCCAAGATGAATCAATGGAAGGCGGGTGTAATGAATTTAAATTGAATGGGCAAGGATTACAAGAAAGCATTTGCAAATTCGAAGTTGAGGAGTAGACAATAAAATTGCAAAAACTGTAATTTTGTAATAAACAATGTATTAAATTATGAGTGAAGATATATAATAACACAAGGGAATTAGGGGAGATAATATGTATTGGTAAATGTTATATGCCCAAATGAAAAACGGGAAGAATTTTATGAGAAATTATTAAAGAAGTGGAAAAATCAAGAACAAATGTGGTCAGTCAGGTGGTTTTTCATAGGCAGATGGACGAGCTAAAAATAAATTCAACCCATCGCAAGGATAGACATAGTAAAAACAAATTAAATAAAATAAAAAAGGAATTGAAAATGCATGGAGATTGTAAAGGGGGAATGAAAGAAAATATACATATTATTCTGCGGTATAGAAGACATATACAAGAACAACTACATTTATATCAAAAATATGATAAATAAATTTTGAATACCAAATCACAAATATAAAAGACGATGCCTTCATGAATGTAGGAATTGCTGTAAAGAAGGATTACAACAAGTAAAAGGTGGAGGTAAGGACTAAGAATTGAATTACGTGTGCTGGGTTACAATAATCGTTCGTGCAGTTCGTAACAAAAGCTTCGTAAGCCAATGCATAGGCGTAATGGGGAAAGCCCGTGGAAAAGCCGAAAAAGCACCAAAGTTGGGAAAGCGCATTCCGTGCGAAAAAGCCGAAAAGCACAAAAGTTTTTCGTACCGAAAAACTTCGTACCGAAATATTCCTATGGATTTTTTGTACGAATTTGTACCTGGTATTTCGTATCCGAGTACCACTGTATAGGAAATTGTAGAAAATGAAGAAATGGCAAAATGGGATATAATGATAAGTGTGTCAAAGGGTTTTATGGGATACTATGAAGAAGGCAGTTACAAGAGGAATATGTATAAAGGATACATAGGCCGGTTACAGACCGGCAGTTTATTGCGTGTTCACCACGCACAGGGTTACGAAAGGGCGGTGCTTCCGCACCGCCCTAACCCTAGTGCGTGGCGACACGCACAAACGCGGTGGCCCGCACGGCCGCCGCCTGAGTACGTCATGGCGCGCCGCACCTAGACGGGGCGGCGCGTCCATGACGTAGTAGCTCCGCGCCAGGGCTTAGTGCGCCCTGGACACGGAGCAGGAAGGAGCTCCATTTCGGAGCTCTTCCGGGTTTAGTCCGCTGGCGCAGCCGTCTGAAAGGCTGCGCCCGCGGACTAAACGAGAAAGGGCCAAGCGGCCCCTTCTCTGCTCCCCGCCCCGCGGGTGTCCTTGGGCTTGAAGCCCCAGGGACACCCCTTTCTGGCTGCGGGGAAGCGGCCTTTTGCCGCTTCCCCACAGCCCGAAAGCGGCGGATCGGGGCCTCAGCGGCTGCCGGTGTAGCCACTGAAGCCCAGATACTCCGGGGAAAGGGGCGGGGCCATGGCCCCAAATTGGCGGTCTGTATCCCGCCATATAACACTAAAAAAACAAGAAGAGGAGGGGTATGGAAATTAGAATTTATGATAAATTACTGGAAGATTGAAATTTAAAAAAGGATTATGGAAAAGATGACTTTGATGGAATTTGGAAAGTATTTTATGAGAAAAGAGATGGAAGATTAGCAGGAGAGGAACTAAGATTAAGGTGAAATCGTATTTACTATAAAATAGTGTGAAAGGGTAACTTGTCACAGTGCTCAATAGAGGATGTAGAAGAAAATGTGAAGAAAGAGAAATCAAATGACCAAAGGACGGGAATAACCCCCTATGAGAGACAGACTGCATGCTGAGGCATGTTAGCAAAGTAAAAAGGCAAGTTAAAAGAAGATATGAAAGATATGTATAAATTATGCATCTCTCAAATTGTAGAACCCATGATCATCCACTGACACTGATGGTAGGAGATGCAGATTGGAATGTGCAGTTTCATAGCTAATGAGAGCACAGTTAAGTGTTTGACATTTATGAGCCCTATGAATGATAACTGTGTGGGTGGCTATATGTACTACCATTTGTTGTATCAGATACACTGTACTCCTATGTATTCATTGCTGGAGAGTATAAGATCGAGGGTGCAGTTGCACTCATATTTTTCTATTGAGCTTCCCATAGTCAACTGTTTGGCCACCTGTAAACTGAATGTTGGACAAGATCATTCCTCTTGGTTCTTGTGTCTACTATCAGACCAACACGTTGAAAAATGGAAAATTACATAAGGTTCTAAAAGAATGGTTAAACTTAAACTGGGAAAAAATAACTGTATAGAAAAATATAGGTTATGAAGCAGCAGAGCTGTGGAAGAATGTGGATCTCTTCTTGTCTAGGCAATGAACAGACACACACAAAAAAAGACTTCTTTCTAGGAATGTCTCACCTTCCTAGCTATGTCCCAAAGCCTAAATATTGAGGAAGCTATCCCTAAAGCATACACTAATATGTATATAATATTTATGTGCTGTTTGTCTGATCAAATTCTATAGCAGGTTCTTTTTTTGTCAGATTTTTGTCTCACATACAAAGTAAAACCAGCTGTGCAAGCTTTCCTGCTATTTTCTTACTTCAAAGTAAACCTTACGTTTTGGCTCTTAACTTCTGAAGCAGCACAAAATAAATTCCAGTCAGACATCACAACAACTAGCACAGGCTTGAGAGAATAATCAGCAGGTAGATAATCCTTCCCCATATCAGACTTTAGTATCACAGTTCTTACAAACTCTCTCTCTCTCTCCTCCTCTCTCTCTCTCTCTGTGTGTGTGTGTGTGTGTGTTGTGGGTATATATAGATATGATATATATAATTTCAGAAGTCCTCTCCATGAATTGAGTGTAGTTTACTCATGAAACATGTAATAGGATTGACTCCATGCAGGTTTTGATATTTCTGAGAAGATTCAACACAATATTGGTCTCAAATTCTTTCTGTGGATATTATCACACGGGGAGCAAAGTGGATTGCTCCCATCCTAACCCATAGTTATTCACACAATCGGAGGGAAGATTATCGCACCTCCATGAGCTTATCCTGGTCTTTCCCAGTCATAAAGAGTAATGGACCTGTCAGATGGGATAAGACCCTGGGGGTGTGATAATCGTTCCCCCAAATCATCCATACCACAGGTTAAAGATGGAAGCAATCCCTTTTGCTCCTCCATGTGATAAGTCCTGTGTGTTTTCTTGATCTCTGTTTGCTAAATCCTGATGGGTTCAACTACATAATAAATAGATAATAATAATAATAAAATATAATAATAATAATATATACTTTATTTATATACTGCTGCTTTCGGAATGATCAAAGCGGTTTCACAGGATCTTTAAAAAACATCATACATCATAAAAACACATATCACAATGTATCTATACAGTTAAATATCAGTAAAAAGCCAAGCAGCATATAAAAAAAACACATACATGGAATCATTAATCGTAGTTAGCCATTCTATCAGAGGAAACTTTCTCTATAAGAGTCCGGAGGATATGCTAACTGGAAGAGGTAGGTCTTAAAAGCCTGTTAAAGGCATCCAATGTGGAGTTCATCCGGAAGCTCTTCTGGAAGTTTATTCCAGTATGTTGGTGCAGCCAATGTAAATGCTCTCTGGTGAGTTGCTGCCAACTCACCTTAGGATGTTACTAGTAAATTTTTCCCCCTGATGTTCTGAGAGTGTGGGGCACACATAGGGAGAGAGGCATTCACTCAAGTAACTCGGGCCCAAGCCATATAGGGCTTTATAGGTCATAACCAACACTTTGTATTGAGCCCGGAAGCTAATAGGCAGCCAGTGAAAGATCTTAGTACCAGTGTATATGGTCTGACCTCGGAGGTTCCAGCGACTAATCTGGCTGCCGCGTTTTGAACTAGCTGAAGCTCCGAACCGGTACAAGGTAGCCCCATGTAGAGCGCATTACAGAAGTCCAAACGAGAGGTTACCAGTGCATGTACTACAGTTTCAAGGTTCCTTTGGTCCAGACAGGGACGCAGTTGGCGTATCAGCCGAAGCTGGTACCAAGCACTCCTGGCCATCGCCTCCACTTGAGATGATAACTGCAGAGATAACCTTCTTCCCGCCGAGCTAGAGCCATCAACTTCTTTAACCAGCTTCAAACAGAGTTAAGACTACCTGTTTCAGAGAAGCGTTCCAGGCATTGCATAATTGTCGCTTGCTATTTGATGTTCTTTTGATGCCTGTTTATCGAACCATTTCCTGTATGGCTATGTACTTTATATGTATTAACCTACTAGCCCCACCAACTTTCCCTCTCCTTTTTATGTCATGTCTTTTTAGATTGTAAGCCTGAGGCAGGGAACCGTCCATAAAAAGATTGTATGTACAAGCGCTATGTAAATTTACAGCGCTTTATAATAAAGGTTAATAATAATAATAAAGAAATGAATCCAGAGTACTCCCAAGAGTGCGTACTTTGTCCTTTAAGGAAGTGTGACCCGTCCGGACTGGATGGCAATTTCTCTGTCTGGGCTTGGGTACTTACACGAGTACCTCTGTTTTCTCTGGATTCAGCTTGAGTTTGTTTTCCTTCATACCCCATTACTGACTCTAAGAAGGCATCCAGAGGAGAGGTGCCATCCTTAGTCACTGTATCAGTCGGAGACAGGAGAGATAGATCTGGGTGTCATCACATTTTTTTAAAAAAAAATTCGTACTGTTTCAAATGCTTTTATTCATAATGCATCACTACAGGCATAGAAAAAAAATCATAGTTCAGAGCACAAGCTTTGCACAGCTAGGATCACAGACTTATCCCTGAGATTTTGGAGACCTACTGTTGTGTGGAGCAGAGAATACTGATCTAGGTTGGTCAAGGTTCTGAGTCACTGTAAGGCATCTTTGTATGCCCAGGATTCATTTAATTTCATTCTTTGTTCACTCTGGTCTATGAAGCTGATATTTAAAAAAGAACATGAGTCAAAATAATAAAGGGCATCATAAAACATTACATAGGAAAGAGGTAAGTAATATAATGGGGAAAGAGCCATAGCTTTAAAATAACTTTCCCTTGAGCCATTGCAGTCCAAAGAGATAATAAAAAAAAACAACTTCTAAGGGCATTAAAAAAGAAAAGAAAATATACAGTAGCTTGTTATGTAGTTTACTGTTATGTAGTTTTTTCCTATAATGCAGGCATGAAAAAATATATTTTATTAATTTGCTGGGGATTTTTCTTACTTTTGAGAACTATTTTCCCGTAACGGATGTACTTAGACAGCTTTTTCATATAATATTTTAAAAGATGATCCAAACTTTCTGTATTTAAAGGATGCCATAAATGTGTCTCCTCTGACTTTATTCTTTCAGAGAGTGTGAAGAAACAAAAGGATAAAATAAGTCCTTTCTTTTGTTCTTTTTTAGTTTTTCTTTCTTCTTTCAGTAGATTTTAATGTTGTCCTGTATTCACTGGTTTAGTTAAGAAAACTACTGTCTACATGAAATCTTAACATACTTTTGTGAATTTTACAGTTCCCTTGAGGCAGGACTTACAATACATACACTTAGTAAGTAGCCTTTTAGCATACTAAACCAAAAGCCAATTAAATATACTGATATGCAGTGTATGCAATTAATAAAAGCTGTCCTATTTTATGCATGCTGCACTGATTCTTAACTAAGACCATACACTTCTCAGGGATCAATCTAAAAATCTTGGGGGAGCACTTTCAGAATGTTTTAAAACAAAAGGGGAAAGTATTTAAGGTTTTAGGCAGTCCCTATACTACTCTTGAATGGCTTCAGTTATCTAGTGGAGAGTTCAACAATACTCTTCATGCATCTCTGATGATAAAATCTGAAATACTTGGTATTGATCCAGACACTTAAAAAAAATAAACCCAATAAAAAGGATCCATACAAAAATGCCCTTTCATGGTTAGAACAAGCATCAAGAAAACAAATAATAGCCCTCTAATCATTAAATAAAATTACATATATAGACTGAGACTCCAGGAAAAAAGTGTGTGTGTGGAAGGGGAACTAGCATCAAACCCAAGGGAGAAGCGAACTTCTCGAAAACTTTCAACTGGAATTCCCACCTCTGCCATTTTATTGCTTCATTCAAGAGCAAAAACATGACTATTACTAACCTTCCCTCCTGCCACACATTTTTCCAGAATCCTATCTGAATTCCTTCACAAGTTGCAAACCCCTAGTTGTAAAATAATCCAATTTATCATGACATTGATAATAGATTTGTTGAAGGTAATTTGCATATTATAGTTGTTTCCTTCACTGAAAATATTATTATTGATTTGTATTAACACTGCAGTGAAACCCTTGTGTATTTGTCATTTTACATTACTTACTTTACATTACATATTCTAGTATGTTATTCTTGTATAGAGTCATAGAATCATAGAATTGTAGAGTTGGAAGAGACCACAAGGGCCACCCAGTCCAACCCCTGCCATGCAGGAACTCTCAATCAAAGCATCCCTGACAGATGGCCATCAAGTCTCTGTTTAAAGACCTCCAGAGAAGATGGATCTATGGATACTTGTATATCTAGTATAGATTAAATTGTTATTTGTACACAAACTTTTTTCATAGCATTATATAACATTACCTTAATATTATATGTTTCCCATTTATTTTGTGATCACTAGCCTTTTTTGGACTTAGTCTCACCCACTTGGTCCTGTTGTAAAATAACCCATGCCACACTCCTTACCTGTGGCTTATGCTGGGTTCTCAAATGAATATAAATTAGAAGAATAGCAGTCTGCCTTTTCTTGGTGACAGGCACCAAGCACAATGTGCTAAGTGAATGTATGTGTAAGATCTTCATATAAATAAATATACCCTCTTGTCAGAACAATCTTATTTTGTCTGCATGCACTGTTGTTATTGTTCTTACTTCTTGTCTTCTTATATGATGTTACTTATTTGATAGGCATATGTGGATTAAAAGCTAAGAAATGTTGGATTCTTAAGAAAACAACAAGAATAAACAACTAGATTTAATGTAATTCCTACCATAGAACAAGATGCTGTGTTGTCTTGGGGAGACTAATGTAACCTGTAACTATGGCCTGTTATAGACTGCCAAAATAAAGCTGCTTCGGGTCTCTTTGGAGGAATGCTATTAAAATGATGCATGGGTCCTAAGAATCCGGAAGCTGCACCAAAGCTGCACTCCAGTGCTTAGGAATGGAGTGTGGCTTTGGGGCGACCTCCAGACTCTTAGGACCCATGCATCATTTAAACAGCATACCTCCAAAGAGACCTGAAGCAGCTTTATTTTGGCAGTCTGTAACAGGCCATTGTCTCCATAGCTCCTGCTCCCAATGCTACCTTCCCCAAAAACACCTTATAAGCAGTGTTGTCCCCTGAACAAGGCCATTTCCATGTCAGAGAATGGGGCAACTGAGGATACATCTAGCTTCAGGATATATTTTTCTGATACTTGACATGTTGCTACTGGCATCTACAGAGACCTCTGAGAGTCCTCAGGAGGTCCCTGAAAATGTAATCCTTGCAACTACAAGCAAAAAGCTCACCTATGTTGTCTAAAGTAAAGAGTAACAACTTCCCTTCTTCCACTAACTGGTATCATGAAAGCCTTAAAGGACACACTAGTTGGGAACTTAGAACTTATACAGGTTCCTGTAGATGGAGTCAGGGTGCAGTGTCCACCTGCTGGACACCCTAGCCCCACCCCAGGGTGCCATTTTGGCACACGCCAGTCTACACAGCATGTGCAATCATGGCGCGGCTCCACGCTGCATCTACACAATGCAGCAGCAAAGGGGCATCATAAAGGCTCACCGCTGTGGCTATGGCACCCCTTGGAGAGAGAAAAATGGAGCTGCTTTTTGCAGCTCCTTTATGTGCTCTCTGGAGGCCAAACCGGGGCCATAGCAAGCAGTTGCTGCAGCCCTGGTCCGCACATCTATATAGCCCCCTAATTATCTTTTTAAAAAGTGCAGGACAAAAACCATGATTTCCAACCCTATATAATTAATTACAGTGCCATTTAGTGATTCAAGTAAATAGTAACCACATCCACACAATTGGTAAGGCAAAACAAATGCTTGTTTTTCCTGTGCCTTCAAGTTATTTCTGACTCATAGTAATTTCTGACCCTTGAGTTTTCTTAGTAAGATTTGCTCAGAGGGGGCTTGCCTTTGTCTTCTCCTAAGGATGAGACAGTGTGACTTGACTACAATTAGTGCATCCTTATTTCTCCTAAAATCCTTAATATGTCTTCAAAGATACAGCAGTAATGTCATATAGTTTATTTATTTAAAAAAGAAGTAATCTGTATATTATTCATTCATTGTTTGCTAAAGCTCAAGACTCACACGTATGCAAAAATAGGTTAATAGAAGAGCTCAATAAATCTGAGCAGTCAATATTATTATTTAAAGCAGATTCGATAGGATAATCCATGCAAAAATCTAGGCAGCCCTGTTTCATAACCAATGAAACAGACCACTTTTAAAAAAATACTGCAGAGGATGCTATAGAAGTTATAGAATAGACATCTCATGTCATCAAGTCATATTACATGCCACATGGGATATCAAATTTCCTAGGTTTACTAACATAAAACAAGTCAAATGCCTTTCACCTTCATTGTCTAATCTTTGTGTTCTCGTATACAAGCAGATATATATCTTTAACAAGAAATATAAATATATTATACTGCAATATAATATGTAAGCAGTTTATTTAACATGTGTATGTGTGCATTTTGTCAGAATGAAACCCTTACACTGGGATAGTGTGAGAATATGGTACGGATATGGATCATAGTCATTTGGTTATAATATTAAGTAGTAGATAAAAGGTATAAGAATGATGAAAGGCAGATATTGTTAGGTTGTGTACCATTCAACACAATTGCTATAAAAATATTGCTTTGTATTAATTAAACAATATTAATGACAGATAAATGAAGAACATTTTTTTTCCTTTTAAAATATGACAATTGTGGTTCCCTTGTTCTTTAGAGGCATCATCAATTTATATCTATGAAGTTCTTCTCATGTTATAAGACTAATACAAGCAGTGATTAAAACAGAGTCTTCTATGCTTTTTGAAGGAGCTAATGGCCCCCTTTGGAGATGCTAATTGACAAATTCTGTATCTGTAGGCTTTTGAGGTATAGTTGCCATGGAAAATTTTCTTTGAAGCTGGCAGTTGTGAATATTTGACCACAGGTTTTCCTGGTTTTGAGTATGGATGAAAAGCACAGTATTCTGTCCCATAGGGCAAGAAAAATACAGAGAAAGTCTGCAAAATGATAATCTATTATTGTGGAGAGAACTGAGGCAGGAAGACAAAAAGCAGACTGTCTAAGCAAAGGTATCTGTGATTTTTTTAAATGAAGTTCTATACATGAAAAATATTAATAGAATGGTTTATACTAAATATTAGTGAAGAAAAAGAATTTGTCTGCCTTATGTTCTGACCCACTGCCATTCTGTTTAGACTATAAATAATGAAGTATCCATAAATAACATGAATACTATTTAGAAATACTGTTGTTCAGTAATTTCTAAGTATAGTATGATGTAATCAAGCACTTCATTTAGATGCTTACCACAGAAGATAAGGAAGCAGTATTGGAAAACAAATACTTTATATGGTAATACTTAAAAATAGACTATGAAATATTGGCATTATTATCAAGTGAGGCAAGACTCTGGAACCATCAGGACGGTGTTGATACTCATAAGTTCAGAGGTTTCTGGTTCTAACATTATTTGTTTTTTCTTACTTTCTAAATGCTGTCTTGCAAGGTGACGGGTGCTGATTTGAGGCCACAGTTTCATTTATTGGGAGGTGTGACAGGCGCAGAGCTGCCATCTTGGGGCACAGCTTGGATTGAGCAATGTTAGCATGGTTGAGTGGCTTGGGAAAAGAAGCCTCTGCTGGAGCAGTCTTTTGTCACTCTTGTTTGAGAAGCACAATGGTCCTCCTCCTCCCCATGTAATGGCTATTCACCTAGGTGGAAATGGTCTAGGGTTGCTGTAGGGTGTTGCACTTATCTAAAAAATTCTGTTTAATCTTTATGTCATGCTATCATTATGGCCTGGGTTTGTAATTGTTTGGTCTGCCATTCTGCCATACCAAATTTGACATGGTGAAGGAGATCCCTGCTGCTTGGACTGAGAACACACAAAAGTCAGTGCGGCAGTTTGGAAGGCTTCACTGATGGATTGGTTCATTTTCTTCCTCATCCAGATATAGTTTTCCAATGGCCACTTGCATTCATTTGTCCTGAGAGATTTGCATTGGGGAAGAGGCTACTTTGGCAGGCCTGGTGGGGGGAAAAGGACTAAGCAGATGTGTGTCCCTTGTCTGTGGCAGGTTGTTGTTGTTGTTGTTGTTGTTGTTGTTATTAACCTTATGGGGGAGGAGGTAAATATCAGACCAGTGTACACAGTAGCACCCTTTTAGTGAAGGGTTGGGCTATGAAACCAACTGTACAGGCTGAGGGAAGCTTGGGAGGTGGGAAAATAGTCTCTCCTTGAAGTTGACTGGTGGGGGGTTTGCTCTCCTCTAAGGTCTATGGACTGCGGGGGGAGAGAGACCTTGGTTTACCTTCCAGTAAATGACCTGCTGGAAAACAGCCAATGATATTGGTTTGTCCTCAAGGTCAGGTGTGAGAAAACCAGGCAGAATTATGCCAGGCTAGCAAAAGTCAATCAGGAGAAAGCAAGCTATAGCCAATCAGAAGTCAGCTAGCAACAACCAATAGAATGGTGACCGGTAAGAGGAGGAGAATTCCATTGCTGACAGTTGGAGTCAGATAGGGTTTTTTGTGGGTTTTTCAGGCTATGTGGCCATGTCCAGAACATGGCCCCTTAACCCAAAAAACCAACAAAAAACTATGGATGCTAGCCATGAAACCCTTTAACTTCAGATAGGGTTTTGGTTCCAGACAGTTAGGGTCTGGTTGTGTGAAAGTCCAGAGGATAGGGACTGTGAGAGCTAAAGTTTGGAAGGAAACGACTTAGCTCTATGCTAGGGAACAAGTTCAGGAGTGAGGAACTGGGTTCTAATATAGCACTCCAAGTGAGGGAGTTGCTGGTCTGATATCCTGAGGAATAGGGTTAGCCTGAGGCTAGTATAGAAATAAGGTCAGAAGGATAACAGTAAACCAGGATGGTATGAGGGTACTAAGTGTTTTCTAGAAAGAGAGAGAGAGAAGTAACTGTGGCCCGTTATAAACGGGCACCCTAGGACGGACTCAGTCCGTGCTAGGGTTAGAAAGGGGCATCTCTTCCAGACGCCCCTAACCCTAGACGGACTGAGTCCGTAACAAATGGCGGCAGCCGTTCCACACACCTGTCGCCATCTTGATGTAATAGACGCTCTGCGTCCCCACATCGCGCCCCGGAAATGAAGCCGCAAGTGCACGACTAGCGCCTCGCGGTGTCTCTTCTGGGGAGCAAGAAGGAGCACAATTTTCATGCTTCTTCTTGGCAGCGTCTGGGAACCACACCATTTGGCTGCTGCGGTTCCTGGACGCTGCAACCGGCGGCGGCACGAGACGGCCCCTTCTGGGCCGTCTGTAACGTGCCAAAGTGTAACTAAGTGCAACAAAGTGAAACAATAACAAGTGAATGTACCAAATGAACCAGTGAAACATTGTTAAACTGTTTTTTAAATAAAATTTTATTGTTAATTGTTTACTAGATTGGATCTGAAATAAATACCCACACTACTAGATGCCATCTGAAAGTGAATTCTAAAACTTCAACTGTCATCTTCTGGCCTGGGAGGGAGTGAAAGGACAGGCTCAGTGCCATTGGGCCTGAAGAGGAAGAGCCCTCCCCTCCCTCCTTCCAACTGTCATCCGGCCTGGGAGGGAACGAAAGGACAGGCCCAGCGCCATCAGGCCTGGCCTCGATTAAGAAAAAGAGCCCTCCCTCCAGTCCATCTGCCTTGGTCCAGGCCTCAGAGGGAGAGAAGAATGCTGGACCTGATCCCCTCCCCCCCACCATTCCCTTCTCTTTTTGTGTCCTGTCTTTTTAGATTGTAAGCCTGAGGGCAGGGAACTGTCTATTATCCCCTCTGTTGTAAGCCACCCGGATTCCCAGTGATTTGGAGGCATATAAATAAATCCTATTATTATTATTATTATTATTATTATTATTATTATTATTATTATTATTATTATTTAAGCAGTTTGCAGGGTTCTTGTGACAAGGTGTTTCACCCAAGGGAAGGATGAGGAGGTTGACACCTGGGCCTCAGTTGGACGCTCATTAGGTTGCTTCTCCCACCTTTTTTGTTGCTTATCTCCAAGTTCAGTTTAAATATGTTTTTGTCAATTAAAGTGGTCCTTGTTTAACCACATGTGTTGTGTCTGGCCTCATTATTCTGTGGTTGTTCATCAATGCTACAGTATATGATTACCACAGAGACTTGTCTATGCCCACAGATAAAAGGAAGAAGATTGGTTGGTACAGATTTATAAACTTGCTGAAATGGACAAAATGACATTGCTGATTAAGGATAAACCTTTGATATATTTTAAGAAGGACTAGGATGTGTTGATTTCTTTTCGAGACAAGTATAAAAAAAACTTTAGCCAAAAAGGTCAAATTCTGTTAATGAAACTGCTCCATTGGTGGAAGGGATTAATGAGACACAGCCCTACAGCTTTGGAAATTTGGAGTAGCCAAATAGGCCACAGGCTACTTGAAAATTTCAGCAAAAAAGTACATTTAATTCACATACACATCAAGTAATGAAGAAGATTATTCAAAATAGAATGTTTAACCATCTTGAATATGATAAATATAATATTTATGAAATAGGGTTTGGGATGGAAAAACTGGCTCAAAGCCATACACAATATGTATGAATGGTTAGGAACATTACTACAATACAGTTTTTAAAAAAAAAAAATAGTAGGATGATCATGTTTACTTCTCTTGTTGCTTCAACTGTAATTGAAAGCAAGACATAATGGGTCAATTTGGAATTAGTGTATAGAAGGCATAAGGTTGGATAGAATAAACCATATTGATTTTTCTTAAGTGCTCTAGCTTTTAGGTGAATTCAACTAAGATGTATACTAACTGAATGGAAGAGGACTCCAAGCTCTTATCAATTTAGCTGAACACAGAAACGCAGAAAGCAACTGGGGAAAGTGAATAAACAGAGGAACCTTTGGGGTTAATAAAAGTGGAGATGAATTTCTACAGAATCACTCTACCAGCAATTGGAAAGGCATCACAACTATTCAGGCTCAATCCAATAGAGCACCATGTGCTGAGAACATTATCAACTCTGAGCATCAAGGATAACAAAGGAAGGATGAGATAGCTTGCAGGTAATGTTACGCTCCAATAATTTACAAACACAGGAGATATGGCTCGCTCACCAATCATGTTCATAACCTTGAGATCAGCATCAAACATATGCATGACAAAAATATCATGCACAACAGTATGTTCACAAATACTGTCACACTACTAAATGATCAGTTGCAGTTTTCCATTACTATTACTGTATCCTTCGTGACATATTGCTATTTATAGTATACAACATAGCATGAAAGTCACGCATGTTCAAGGCCATCCTCTGAACAAGGTGGATGGCAGATCAATTAGGCTTCTAAAATGAACTTCCAGGAAATGCAACAATCTAGCAAAATGTTTTCACTGTTTAAAAAAGGTTGTTGGATTTATGCAATTAAAATTAATAAAATGTATGTTTCAATTTATGAGAAGAGTTTAGCTATAAACTATTTATGTTTCTTATATTGTTAGAGCTGACAGTAAGAAAAGTTTCATTTTCAGGAAATAAAGCTGAAGCATCATGTCACCAAGAGGGAATTATGCTGATCATTCATCAAAGCATAGAGACGGAGAACTTGAATATTTAGTTCTCATGTCATGTCCATGAAGATTAAAGGCTTGTAGAAGCATTAACCCAGAAAGACTGCAGTTAGATACCCCATTACCTGTTATTTGTTGAGAAAAACATTTCCCCCCACAGCATGCTTTATATGGTCTGGTATACTGAAACATAATCCAAACAAAATGGAACAGCTGCTAGGCAATAGGAAAAGCAGTCTGGGATTCGGATCACAGCCCATGCTAGATGGGATTGCTCTCCCTCTGAAAGATCAGGTTCATAGTTTAGGGGGGTTCTTGGACCCATTGCTGATCCTGGAAAGTAGGCTGCTATGGGTGGCCAGGAATGCCTTTGCTGAGGAATTGAAAAGGTATCACAACTATTCAGCTTTACTCCAGTGAAACACCAAGTGCTGCACTGGGCCTTTGTGTACATTTGTGAACTGATGTTTCATACAGGTGAAAACTGCTTTTAAAAAGTTTAGAATCAAGGCAAAGTAGAAACTTTGTTGTGGTGATTGCTTTTTAAGTATCTCTGTATTGTTAGGTTTTTTTGTGGGTTTTTCAGGCCATGAGGCCATGTTCTAGAAGAGTTTATTCTTGACATTTTGCCATCAGCTATGGATGGCATCTTCAAAGAATGCTGGCATGGAAGAGAGTGGGGTATATATACTGTTGGTTGAAGGGAATCAATTTGCATCTTAATCTGTGTATTGTTCTATGGTTGAATAAAATTATAGATGTCAGCCGTGAAAGCGTTTGACTATCCTTGTAGCACTTCTCAGCCCATAAGGGCTTCTGAGGCATTTTTATGTTTTTGTCTTTGTGTTGTTTTATTGGTTTTTATTTGTTCATCACCTCAGAGGTGTTTCCATCTTTTTGCAACTTTGTTCTTTCCTTCCTTCCTTCCTTGCGTGTGTGTGTGTGTGTGTGTGTGTGTGTGTGTGACAGCTCCTCAGACTTAACACTATGGGCAGGGGATGGCAAGAATACCACATTAAAAGATATTAATTTAGAAAGAACGCAAAACCTAAAGCAAAACTATTATAGGGATGATTCGTAAAAATTATTCACCAACAAGGGAGTTTATCACACTTCCCTTTCCCATCCTTTCCTCCTAAGTTGGGCATGAGATGAAAACTTTTAAACATGATTATATTTCATGACTCTGTGCCCAGGCCTGAAATCTTATACCCAATCATGGCATCCTGTACCCGATCTGGACTCCTCCTGCAACTTACAAAGAACAGAAAAATCCTGTTCTTTCAGAAAGTGCTGGAGAAGTCTTGATTGGAACAGGGTGCCATGATTGGGTACAAAATGCCTCCTGCCTGGGCATGGAGGCATACAATACAATCCATGTTTAAAAGTTCATAAGGAAAGGACAGGAAAGGGCAGTGTGATAAACTCCAAAAGTGCTAGTCAGAGTTCACATTCTGAAGTGTGAGAAGAATTGCTTAATGCATATTATCTTCTCAATCTACCAAAAGAATACAGAGGCCATCAAGTTAATTCAACAATTTGTGTCCTCGTGCAGTGAAACCCCATCTTTGAAGGTGTTGTATTTAAGCTTCTGAATCTATTGAAATGTCATTTCTTCATGTAAAGTTCTATAAACAGTTCTTTTGGTTAAATATCAGAGGGGATTATGTTGTCATACAGTTATCCTTCATATATCTTATCATAAACAGAGTATACATATTAGCATTGACTTTTATATAAATTATTCCCCTTTTCCTGTTGAATGTTTCTCAGCAATCAATGGAAGAAATATTGAAAATGGAAGGTTAAATGTGAATGACTATAGCATTATTTAATATTCCTTCTTGCATGACACCATATTTTCAAGCCCATTTTCCAAAATGTTTGTGTCTGCCTTGGGTGTTAAGTCTTACTTCCCTCTGCCTCCTTTGGCTATTAATGCTTAGAAAATTCCCCCATGTGAAACCATTAAAATATGCTAACTAAGGAAAATGCAAAAAGTGGAGGAACAAATTACTTTTTTAAAAAAAGATAGGTTATGATCTGTGGTAATGCTTTTTGGCTTTAAGATGGCTTAACTGAATTAATTGTAGTACCAATGAAACTAAAGAACAAAGAGCACTCTGGCTCTTTTTAATGGAAGCACTGTGACCTTTTCAGTATGTTAAATTTTGATTGGTAGATCATGCTATCAGATTCCAGAATAGTCATTTCAAGATTGTTGTGCCTCCCCCCCCCCCCAATTTTGGAAGAAGAGTGGCCAAACAACTGTGGTAGATGTGTGTGTGTGTGTGTGTGAGAGAGAGATAGAAACACACAAAAAGAGCATTCTCTATATGAAGCATTCTTCTCCATAGTGATACTTTTTCAGCAGAAAGAAATGAAAAACATAATATGCATGTCCAGGATCATTTAAAGTAAAGGGACATTATAGTTATCCAGTTGGCTCCATGTGGATTTGCTAGATAATTACACTTGAGTAAACCATTATTTCTTCTGCCCCTGGTATCTGGCATTTAGATATCTAACTGTAATGAATTATTTATCACAGAACATTATTTGTTTATCATAGAGGTATCATGTTTTTGTTCTTTGGGGAAATCAAAATGGCATATATGAGACAAGTCAGTTTCCTCACAACATCACTGTATAAATTTTAAGATGAAAGACATCCCTTGCGTAATGTTATTCAGAGGCTGTGCAGACTGCCCCTAAGGAGTGGCCTGCAACTGCCTCCAGCTGTGACGGATCGGGGCTGTGGCAATCGCATGCCATGGCCCTGGTCTGGCATTTCCAGGGTGCAATAGCCACAGTGTTGTGGCTTTAAAGTGCTCATTTGGCACTGTGTCATGTACATGCAGTGCCAGAGGAGCAGTGTGATGCTGCATGCTGTGTGGAGCAGTGCATGGCATTACTCCACCATGGAGTCAGAGTAGAGGTATGCAGCATATGAACTCCATGTCCTCACTGTGCCCTCAGGCTGGCCTTAATGGCCGGTCTGCACAGCTCTTCAGTGTTTTACTCAGTAATGAGTTTCTCATAAAGGTATTTGGTATGAGGCTGACACACTTGCAATCTTTGGGTCTTGTGATGAGAAAAAGGGATATAAATTAAATAAAACAAACAAAAACCTCATTCATACTCACATTTTTGCATCAAGGAAATCTGGGTCTCCTCAGGGTTTCCACACTGAATTGATCAGAGTCATAGTTCCCATTATGCTTACCCTCATTTACTAGCTTCTTGCAGTTAACACTGCAAGGGACTTGGCAGTGGTGGCAGCAAGGGAATGCAAGGAGGAAGAGGAGGAATAGAAGAGAAATGGTGATAGCAGAGGAAGAGGAAGAAAATGAAGAAGGAGGAAGAGGCAGAAAGTGGCAGCATCAGTGGTAGTGAGGGGCAAGGAAAAGGAGGAAGATGAAGGAAGAGGAGGAAGAAGAGGGGGTGAGGAAGAGGAGGAAGATGAAGAAGGAGGAAGAGTTGAGAAATGGTGGCTGCAGCGGCAGCAGTAAGGGTGGCAAGTAGGATCAGGAAGGGGATGAAGAGGCGGGAAATGGCAGTGACAACAGTGAGGGGGGTGAGGAAGAGGAGGAAGATGAAGGAGGATGAGAGAGGACAGTGGAAAGCCAGTCTCAAATGCACTAGGTCAAATGGATTCCACCCTCCCCCTACAAACTGTACCAAGTGCAGTTTGGAGCAATGTGAATGCCTATAAAATAACCCAGGTTCCACATCAGGCTATTTCACAGTGTCAGTGGGGCTGAAGAAACAATCAAAATATCCTTGTTGAAAGCTGAACAAGTTACATGTTTCTTTTTAGCAACTATTAGTACAGGTTCTTCAGGAACCTCACAACCAACAATAGTCAGTGAGGTGGTTCACTGCTGGAAATTGTTCACCACTGTTTCAGGAAAATTTAAATAGAAAGGAAAATAGTGTATGTGCATGTTGGTTAGTTTTAGTGCATGTTGGTTAGTTTTACATTGTACAGATATAGAAATGCTAACCAAAAATAGTTATCACTAAGGAAGTACATGGGAGCATCAACAGGAAGCTTTATGCATGCTTTAAAACAAGTGTGTGCATGTGGAAATTGGTTCACCAAAGCAGGTTAAAATGTGAGGAATGGCAGCCCCTATCCTGGCTTTATGGACAGTATTTTTTTTTTTTTTAAAAAAGCAGATACTCTCTGGAAAGCCAACTATCTTGGGAAAGACAAAAAAGAAATCTTATTACCAAGTCTACACAGCTATGGTCTGTCACTGGAATGAATAGTATAATTGAGGGCTACCATTTATTCTTGTTGTTAGCTGCCCCCGAGACGGCCCTGATTCATGGTAACTCTGTAGCTGAGTAATCTCCAAGCTGCCCTATCCACTGCTCTTTTTATATCTTGAAGAGTCATGCCCATGACCTCCCTAACTGAGTCTAGTTATTCTGAGTGTGGTCTTCCTCTCTTTCTGTTCCCTTCTACCTTTGATATTATTGTTGTCTTTATTATTGTCTTTTCAAGTGAGTCATGCCTTCTCATGATGTGGTCAAAGTATGTAGCTTCAGTTTCATAATCTTGGCTTCTAGGGGGAATTCTGGCTTCATGTATTCTAGGACCCATTTATTTGTTTTCTTTGTTGTCCATCCATGATGTCCTCAGTGCTTTTCTCCAACACCACATCTCTGATGAGTGGATCTTTTTTCTGTCCACCTTCTTTACTGTCCAGCTCTTGCATCCATACATGGAGATGGAGAATACTATGGCTTGGATGATTCTTACTTTAATACTCAGTTGTATGTTTTTTACTTTTCAAGTTGTTTCATAGCTTTCCTTCTCATGCTCAGTTTTCTTCTTATTTCTTAGCCACAGTCACCATTCCAATCAGTGCTTGATTCTTGGTATGGAAACTCTTTAACTATTTTGATGTCTTCATTGTTTAGGTTGAATTTATTTATTATTTCTTCCATGATACAACAACAACAACAACAACAACAACAACAACAACAACAATAATAATAATAATAATAATAATTTCAGCTTTAAGCCTTCTTTTCACTTTCATCTTTGACCTTTTATAGTGATTGTTTCAATTCTGTGATTTTTTTCTGCTAGTAATATGGTGTCATCTGCAAATCTAAGATTGTAGGTGTACTTTCCTATCTTTATTCCTTCATCTGTGTATAAACCTGCTATTATTATATTTTCTGCATACAATTTGCACAAATAGGATGATAATATGTAGCCTCGCCTAACCTCTTTGCCAATTGGAAAGCATTCTGTTTCTCCATATTCTGTTCTAACAGTTTTCCCTTGTCCTAAGTACCATGCATCCTTCTTTTTCACACATCCTATTTTTCAGGGGTAAAATATCTGTCCATTGGATTTTTAAAATGTCCAGGAATTACTCAAATGTCTGATGTTGCTTTACTTTCTGCCTGCTGACTCCACCTCCTCATTGCTATCTCAATGGCTTCATTAAGAACAATGCTACAAGAAGGGATGGGTCAGGCCCAGCAGAACAGGAAGGCCCCATTCACACTATGATTTAAACCAGTTTACAAACTGGGTTTAACTGGTGTATATTTGCCTCATTCACACTTGAGCAGATTTCAGCCTCGATTGTGTTCAAGCTGAATCGGGGTGAACACATCCATTTTTGAGAATACATTTTGTTGCAGCGCAAAAGTAAGAGTGTACGTGCAGCATGTTAAATAGAAACAGATGCATTTGGTAATGGAAAATGTAGTGTGAACTTCGCTTAGTTTCAAGTTGATTCTGCGATCCAGGATCTATTCAACTCAAAAACTGGCATTTTTTTGTGATTGTGAATAACCACTTAGAAAAAGAGAGTGACTGAAGTGGGGTGGGGGAAGAAAGGAGAGAAATCTGGAAAGAGAAGACAAGCTAGTTGAGTAAGGTAGGGGAGGGAACTTCTGGGGGTGATGAAATGGGAGTGGGGGGTTGTTTGGTGGGGCAGGTAAGATAGATGCTGGAAAAGGTAGGCAAAAGGGAAAGGGAAGGCAATATATTGTATAAAATGAGGGTTGAGAATATTTCTAGTAATAATGATCACAGCTTATATAGTAGGAGTATTTAAAATGAGAATAGTCATTGTTGGTCTGAATAAGTTAGTTAGCAAATGTGCTCTCTTCTTTACCATTAAAAAATAAAGTAACCTATTATAATTTGAGGACTACCTGAGTCTTTAGTGCAAATAATCATGCCGAGAGGGAATACCTCCCATAACTTTTATTTTAATTACTCAGAAAACCAACTGTTTTTGTTTGTTATTTCCCATCATGGAAGGTTTGAAAGGTCACACTACAACAGAACTATTGAAAGTGAGATGAAATAGCTCTGGAAGAAATGATTTAGCTTTGAAGACATGACAGAGAATATAAATGATGGGGAAAAAACCCAAATTTTACATTATTTCACTATACTGAATTCATAAGAATGGTTGTATGGATATAAATAAACTGAATCCAAATCAGTTTATAGCCTTGTGAATGTATGAATTTCTATGGGAGAAATAGTTGGCAAAATGAAAGAGTATGAAATATGAATCAGATGGCCTTAAGACCTCCTATTTCCCTGAGGATTTTATCTATGTACCTTTATTTATTTTCTGGTGTAACAGAGATTGTGGTTAAAAAAAAATAATCATTTGCTTATTGTAGAGAGGGAGCTAAATCAAGCTGAGCATTTAATGTTCTTTCAAACCTAAACAGAAATTTGTGAGTTGATTGATTAATTCCTTTTTATTTTATACATTACACTAAACCAATGTAGTTGTAATATGACTGAATTTTCTGACATGATTGTTTCTCATACATAATACCCAGAGGGAGCCCCTTGCTGCCCAATGTGTATTTCAGAGTCCCAGCAATATGATTTATTTTCTAAGATTTACTGTATTTTATAGATTTTATTAAGCAGAAAAGAAGGTTTCTAGTCCCTTAGCTACTAAAAACAGAACCTTCAAAATAACATTACAAAAATATGTGGTCCAATTAGAAACAGTTAATAACTATTTACTTTGATGACTGAGATCTTCAGTTCTGGGCAGCACACCAAAATTCAAAACATATTGACACATAGGCATGTCTTATTAATCTGAATGGAAATTATTTTCGAGAAAAATAATGTTTTGGACTTCTGCTGCAATGGGATTTAGATCTGTTCTGACATATTTTCATTTCAGTTTTACATTGACTCCCCCCACTACTCAATGTTCATATTAACAAAACAATGTGAGTTTTTTATCTGCTGTTCTTATTGTATGTATCCCTCAACTTCTATTTGATCCATATAAATTCCCCCCTCCCCCCCCCCCTCTCTCTCTCTCTCTCTCTCCCTCTCTCTCTATATATATATATATATATATATATATATTGCTCCTGTCTCTCATTGTGTTGTATCTTTATTCTACAGCTACAGGCTGTCAAATCCACCATGTTCAGCATTGCCTTGAAGCAAGATGCCCTGACACAACCTTGAAGGTGAGAGGCAAGCCACCAAAGTTATAAAAGTAGCACAAATAAGTGGAGAAAGGCAGCTGGTTGAAAGGAAGACTTGATTGATAGCTAGGCAGTGGGAGAGTCCAACTGATAGGAAGTGAGGAGAATCCAAGCTCATTAGGAAAAAGGGGAGATAGTCACAGACAAGTACATTTTATTAACTGGAACCTCATGCATTATGTATACTGTGCTTATTAATACTACAGTGACTGTTATCAAAGAGACACCAGGCAGACCCTCTCAGTCTCTTCTCTGCATTCCTGGGCAAAAGGATATTTATAATATTACAGAAGATCTCTGTTCACAATAGTAAAGTTGTTGACTTATATAGCAGATATGTTACTGTGAATGTCTGAATATTTTTGAGTGCCAACTATTATGCATGGCAGGGAAATTTGGCGAATATATGAAAATGTGGAAATAGAGCAGGAAATGTTCACCTAAATAGAACTTTTATTAAATCCTAAACTACTCCCACCTCCCCTTCTTTCTCTCAGAGAGCCAAGCATCTTACTAACTATACATATAATACCTTATTGACTCATTATACCAACTTCTTTCTCTAAGGTGGCTGAAGCATTAACTTATGTTAGATCAGAATATTGACACTGCATATTAACTGGTATAATCCTTCATTCTAAGTTGCTGCATGAAATGTGTGAATATTTACATTCCCAGTATGAATGCAGGGTTTTTTGCCCACTTCAAGGAAAAACAGAAAAGGGGATAAAGAAACATGCACTAAAATAGAAATAATGTTGACTTAGTGTCACAGTTCTAGTGAGGCACATTTGATTAATTCTGCCTTATAGCATATCTAAATATGGCCAACTGGGCTTGATGCTGTGTTGTTACTACAAATAGTTGCATCACTGGATAAGAAAGACTATTTTTCTGTCCTTCAGGCAGATGAAAGGGATGGATTCACCAGGTAAGGTAAGAGACAATTGGGATAGAATGCCAATTGCCTTTAAAGCTGAGTCCAGCTCAAAGAGATTTTGCCCTATTTTTTCAGCTTCCCCAGTTTCCTTATTTAATGCCCACCTCTTCTGTACTCTGTTTAGCAGGAAGTTAAAAAAACATTAAGTAACAGCATTTTCAAGGGATGTTTACCAAAAGTATCAAACTAAATACAATGACAAGATAGTAAAAAACATATTACACACACACACACATTTTAGATGTGCACAGCTTGTTTTTACATCCAAGACAACAGCTGAACTAAAGCTATGCTCTTTTAAATGACTTTGGTGGGAAAACCCTGAGATCCAGATTATGAAATGAAAACTTGCTGTTGGATGTAATTCCAATTGAGATATGAGACAGTGATGGAAGGTCCTTCTCTCTAGTATGTCTGTCCAAAACATTTTTTATTTGTATGCTGTAGATATATAGATAGATAGTGGATCCGCAGTTAATCCTCTTGGCTTTAAAATTTATTTAGGATTGACACTCAGCACTCAGGAAACCAAGCTGTTTTAAACATAAATATTGGGTTCTACTCTGAAGCCTTATAATTCTTTATCAATGACTTGGATGACAGAATTGGGATATACTTATCAAATTTGCAGAAATTAGGAGGAATAGCTAATGCCCCTGAGAACAGGATCAAAATTCAGAATGATCTTAATAGATTAGAAAGCTGGGCTAAAGCTAATAAAAATGAATTTCAACATGGAGAAATGTAAGGTACTGCACTTAGGGTGGAAATATGAAATGAACAGATATAGGATGGGGGACACCTGGCTGAACGAGACTACATGTGAAAGGGATCTGAGAGTCCAAGTAGACCACAAATTGAACATGATTCAACAGTGAGATGTGGCAGCTAACAAGGCCAATGTAATTTTAGCGTGCATCAATAAAAGTATAGTGTCTAGGTCAAGGGAGGTAATAGTGCCACTCTATTCTGCTCTGGTCAGGCCCCACCTGGAATATTGTGTCCAGTTGTGGGCACCACAATTTAAAAAGGATGTTGAGAAACTGGAACGTGTCCAAAGGAGGGTGACCAAAATGGTGAAGGGTGTAGAAACCATGCCCTATGAGGAACGACTTAGGGAGCTGGGGATGTTTGGCCTGGAGGAGAGAAGGTTAAGAGGTGATATGATCGCCCTGTTTAAATATTTGCAGGGATGTCATATTGAGGAGGGAGCTAGCTTGTTTTGTGCTGCTCCAGAGACTAGGTCCCAGAATAATGGATGCAAGCTACAGGAAAAGAGATTCCACCTCAACATTAGGAGGAACATCATGACAGTAAGGGCTGTTCAACAGTGGAACACACTCCCTCAAAGTGTAATGGAGTCTCCTTCCTTAGAGGTCTTTAAAAAAAGGCTGAATGGCCATCTGTCGGAGATACTTTGATTGAGATTTCTTGCATGGCAGGGGGTTGGACTGGATGGCCCTTGCGGTCTCTTCCAACTATATGGTTCTATCATTCTATGATTCTATGTTGGGCAAAGAAGATCAAGACATAACTGAACAATTTATCAGTCATTGCTGTATAAACTGCAGTTCTTAAGTAAATAAAACATAAATATCTCAGTACTTTTTGTTTTGGGGGACACAAATTTGGGGTAATGTGAGAGATTATTATGTATCTCCTAATAAGCACAAATTGAAGTAAGCCTAGTCTTTAAGCAAAAGTTTCTTGTAGCACTGTGTAAAAGAATCTGTAGCTTAAGCTTTTGTAGAGTAGGGGGCTGAAGAGATAGGCATAAAGAGCTGGCATCAGGGTGGAGTGGAGGCATGGCGGTTGCCCACAACCTGCCTGATCAGATGACAGGTAGCATCATGATATTTCTTTGTTACAGCATTTAGACACACTGCACCAAAGAAATGGGGTATAGCCATGGACGGCGGCAAGGGTGGGTTTTTTCCACCCCCAAAAGAAGCGGCATTTTGCCACTTCTTTGGGGGCTGGAAAAACACTGGATCAGGGGCACGGCATGCAGTTGCCATGCTCCCGATCCAGCCAGCAAAGGTGTGGTACAGAGCTGTCCCTTTACAGCCATCTATTTTGTCCTAAATCTACTTCTTCAGAAACATTAAGTTATTTGGTGCTCAGGAAACATGTTTATAATCAAACTGTAGGAATAGTCATAGAAATGCAAAACTTGTGAGCATGGTGATAAGGAAACAAGTTTAGTTTTAACTACGGTCATTGAGGGACAAAGACAGGAGAAAAGATGTTGTCTCAGGTCAAGATGGGTGGATGACCATATAACTGGTGGTGAGACTTTTAGAATGTGGTATGTGCAGGCTGGGAACCAGAAAGGAGATATGATAAACTGGCCAAGAGCATCCTCATACATCTGGGGTGTTAACCAGTGCGATGATATGTAGGAAGCAATTGTCTCCCTTCAAACCACTGATGATAGATTTGAGTTTGTTAAGTTTGTTCAACTGTTTCTTTTTCCAATCTTCCTTTGTAATTTAAGGACTGCTATCCTGAGATCAGAAACTGAATGCCCCAGGAAGAATAAAATGTTCTACAACAGGCTTTTATGTATTTGTCTTCTTTGTAAAACATAAAAATAAATTTAACATTAAATTATTTGTGCATAATCAAACATACAAAGAGGAAAAAGAGAGAAGATGCAAAGGGCTGCAGTTTAGAGTGATGCAAGAAGAGAGAGGGTGTGGTAAAGGAAATGGGAGATCATGACAATGCAGGCCTCTAAATGTTGCTAATTCTCACAAAGCCAAATTCTGTGATATTTGATAAAAATTGTAAACTGGATGCATTGTTATATAAATACAAAAGAAAAAAGTGTTTAATCTTTTAAAAATCTTCTGGTGATTTTGTGATGTAACTAACACATGAAAAAAGGTTATAGAGGTGAAATATTTTGTTTTTGTTATGACTCCAGTGATGAATTGGCAATTGCTGTGCTTTCAAAGATAGGAACTGAATTAGTGTCAGGAAACCAAATTGTTTTAAAATTCTGGATTGAATCTAAACTTATTCATACTTTGCAGTTTATCACATCAAGGCACAGGAGACAAATCCCATGCAGAAACAGGATTTTAAAATCCGCTAAGCACCCATAAATGTGGGTTGGTTTTCAGACGCGTTGGCAGAAAGAAAAATAACTTGAAAATAACCTGAACAGAAAGCGGACAAAAAACATTCCTTTCTATTTTCGTATTTTCCCAAAAGTAGAAAGGAGTGGGTTTTGTTGGCTTTCTGTTCTGGTTATTTTCTCATTATTTGTCTTTCATGCAAATGTTGTCTGAAAAACAACTAGTCTTTCCAGTCTTTTTCCTACTTTATTTTCAGGTTAACCCCGAATGTCATGTGAAAAACAACCTGCAAAAGTGGGTTGTTTTCACTTTAAATCTAGTTTCTGCATGGGACCTTCTGAAATTTGGGTGACTTAATGTTAGATTTTATGATTAAGAATGGACCTAACCTCCTTTTTTTGGTCAAGTACTGAACAAAGAATGTTTACACATTACTAATCACATTTTCAGATTTAAGAATTTTAATGTAAAAAATGCAGCAAGCATTTTGATTTTGAAAACTATTCCAGTCTAGTAATTATATGGAGGTAAAATGGAGCAACTGTGATGTACATATTTCTTTATTATTTTTTGTTATATTTCTGTTCTATCTTTGTATTAAAATATATCCAAGGTGATTAACAAACCTAGTAAAATGTACAATAAGAAGACTTGTTTAGATCTAGTGTTTCTGTGAGTACAAAGCCACACATGGGCAGTCCTGCTGGAAAATGCAAAGAGGCAGTTTTTACTGATTTCTCTGTTTCTTTATTCCTTTGTTACCATGGAAAAGTTCTGGAATTGGAGGTATTTAACTAATTTCTTCAGAACAAGTTATGAACTAAATTAATATAATTAATCTAATACACAATTTATCCCTCAATAAATTTTATGAGTAATCCATGGACTAATGTATAACCTCCCCTGTTCTTTGAAAAAACAGACAATAGGCTATACTGGGACCATATGCCTGTAATTCCCCCTGCCCTCTGGACCATATTTTTGTAACACCTAAAGATCAATTGCCTTCATAAGTTCCAGAAGATTCAAGGGTAGTTTTGCCAGTTCCTTCCTACAACATTTGTTCATTGGCAGTCTCTCTTCCATGTACTAATCAGGGCTGACCCAGCTTAACTTCCAAGATCAAACACATTCTGGTAACTTACATTATGTTGTCATTATTTCATGCTGTTAGTAGAAGACATAGATACTGAATAGCTTTATGGAAATAGTTAAAAGGCAAATTTCATAAGTACATGCTGACTACTTATTTTCTGTGTTTCTCATTTTTCTGATCCTGTAATTCACAAATCTAAAATTATTCAGATGAGGAAATTAGTAATATATCCCTTCGCTTTAGAACAGCTGGTGTTTAAGAGCAAATATACTTCAGACAGTTTCCACTAGAAACAAGAAAGGACAATAAGCTGTATTGAAAAAAACAGAATGAAATGCCTAGGTTGGACTAAGAGACAATGATAAAAGCTGAGCAACTAGAAAAAAAATGCTTGGAAAAATGATAAGTAAGGTCAAATGCTGGATAACTTTGTGATTTTGCATATCAACTTCCTGCTTATTCTTCCCACCTCTTAGCATCATTCTTGTTAAACTGCTATTCTACTCACTTCTGCATACTTGCTTAGTAAGGTAGTATACATTATGAATAAATAAAGCAGCAATATGCTAAGGGCTAAAATGGTGTGATGCATAATCAGGCAATTAAGTTATTAAGGAAAAATAAACAGTTGCAGTCCTGATCTCCATTGCTCTTTAGGCTGTGTTGTTGACTGAAGAATAAAGGAAAACATAGGCTCCTCATATATGAACAATTGCTCAGAGGGAAATGGCATAGAATGTGTCCTTACATACACTGCCCTTACAATCTAGACCAGTTCAGGTGAAGAGGAAGAGAAAAGAATGAGAAATTACAAAGAGTTTATCTAGCAACACAACAAGATATATTAAGCAGCAGGGGCCTTTTCCCACTACTGTATTTAGTACTAGCACTATGATTCCACTTTAACTGATATGGCAACTTCCCATGAAATCTTGGCATTTATAGTTGGGTGAGGCAGTAGAGATCTTTGGCTTAGAATTTTCAATTGTTGTTGTTGTTGTGTCTTTAAGTCATTTCCAGTACCCTTAACTAAACTGAAAATCCTAGGGATTTTATCATACAGGGAAAATCAGGGGTTTAAACTGTTATTATCTCGGGAATAACCAGCAATAAATAATTCATGGGGAAATGTTGCTGGTTATTTCCTGTTTACTCCTGGGATAAGTCCTCTTTAGTCATGATGTGTGTGAAAATTTTCCCACAATCGCATGACTTTCCTGGCATAATAACAGTTTAAACCCTCAATTTTCCCACAATTTCCCTCATGTGATAAACTCCCAGGATTCCATAGGATGGAACCATGGCAGTTCAAGTGGAATTGCAGAGCTACAACAGTGTAGTGTGACAGGGCCCTGCAATGGGAAAAAATTCACACCAGGAGGACAGGCCACACCATTGAGGGAGGGTGGGACTTTCATACCCTCCATGAAGAGACCAGAAATTTTAAAAGTAAGCAAGGTCCAATTGACCAAGCTGAAGCACGTGATGGGGGGCAGAGTCAGTATATAAGGACAGTACACCCCCCATCCTGCCTTTGTTGATGATGGGTGAGTTGTTGGACCCTTTTCTTCACTTCCAGTTCCTAATCTTAGGATGTCCCATTTGGGCATTGTTCCCAAGAAGGCACCAGGTGAATACAGGTTGATACACCATTTGTCATTTCCAAAGGGGAATTCAATTGATTATTATATCCCACAAGAGCTTTGCTCTGTGAAATATACTTCCTTGGATTCAGCTCTGGCCACTGTATGTAGTAGAGGTTTCGCTGTTGAAGTGTGATATTAAGTCTGCATTCAAACAGTTACCAGTACACCCTCAGGATTTAAAATTATTGGGTTTTTCATATGAAAGCAAATTTTATATGGATAGGGCTCTTCCATGGGCTGTTCCATTTTCTGCACAGTTGAAGACTTTACAATGTTTCTGAAATGGGCAATACGTACACAATCAGGATTACAGGGGTTAGCTCACTATTTAGATTATTTTCTCTATATAGGGAGGTCACAATCTGGTCAAAACCAATGCTTAATGCAACAATTAGCACTTCTTGCTGATAAGCTAGGAGTCCCACTGGCTCATCAGAAGACTGAGGGCCCTTCTACTTGTCTGATATTTTTGGGCATTGAAATTGACACAATCAACCAATGTTCTAGGTTGCCACATGATCAACTAACTAATATTAGGGAGAGGATTCATAAGTTCCTCCAGTTGTGAAAAGCCACCCTTTGAGAGGTTCAGGAGTTGATCAGTCACTTGAAGTTTGCCTGTAGGGTAGTTGCCCCAGGCTGGGCCTTTCTTAGGCTTTTGAGCTTGGCAACTATTGGTGTTTCTCAACCGCATCACAGAATAAGGGTGACTGCTAAGATCAAACAAGATTTGTAAGTTTGGCTTTCATTCCTGGAATCTTTCAATGACGTGTCTTTCTGGAGAGACATTTTAAAGCTTCGTGGAACCTTGCAAGTCTCTTCGGATGCAGGAGGTTCAATTGGCTTTGGGGTGTTTTTTAATAATGACTGGTACACACCGGTATGGCCTCATGATTGGATGGAGGTGGGCCTTTCCTCACCTTTTTGGAATTCTGTCCAATAGTGGTTGCAGTGCACATTTGGGCAGACAAATTCGCTAATTCATCTGTCCATTTTTGGTGTGATAATGCTGCCACAGTACAGGTGATTAATCAGTTGTCTTCTAGTTCGCCTTGTGTCATGTGCTTGGTCAGAGTGTTTGTGCAGAAGTGTTTGATGTATAGCATTCTGTTCACGGCCTCTCATGTCCCTGGGGTTGATAACGAAATTGCTGAGACCCTTTCCCATCAACAGATGTGTTGTTTCAGACAATTGGCTCTAGAGGTCAACATCCACCTGGCAGCGATGCCAAAAGGTCTTTGGAAGCTTAGAAAGGTGATGTCATGCCCAGCCTGGAGGATGACTCGGAGGACTCAGAGGATGAGCCAGAGCCCCTGGGACCTGAACCTGCAATTGGGGAGCCTGAGGCTGGCCCTAGCTCTGCTGGAGCAGAGTCTGTGGCCTCTCCAGAGGTTCAACAGCAAGTCTGTCTGGGGCCAAGACTGTGGACATAGATGAGGACCTCGGAAGTGTGCCTACCTTCAGGGAGCATCGAGCTGAAAGAGAGGGCTTTTGAAGATCACAGTGGCCTTTTCAGAAGCACGTTTGTGATCAGACACACCTGAAGGCAGCTGGAGCATGGGTGCCTCTTCTCCAGTGGTTATGTAATTTTTCTGTAGGAAAGACTCTCCTGTGGCTTCTTGGAACAAATCCTTGTTTCCTTGATTGCTGACTATCTTGATTATCCAGAAACCTTGACCTTGGACATTATTATTATTATTATTATTATTATTATTATTATTATTATTATTATTATTATCCTTTACTTATAAAGTGCTGTAAATTTACACAGCGCTGTACATACAATCTTTTTAATTGGACGGTTCCCTGCCCTAAGGCTTACAATCTACAAAGACACGACACAAAAGGAGAAGGGGAAGGGGATGAGGGCCAACAGTTCTTCTCTACCTCCAAGGTCTGGATCAGGGGAGATGGACTGGAGGGAGGACATAGCAATACAGGAAATGATTCAGTAAAACAGGCAACAAAGGGACATCAAATAGCAAGTGACAATTATGCAATGCCTGGGAACGCTTCTCTGAACAGGATGATCTTCAACTCTGTTTTGAAGCTGGTTAAAGAAGTGATGGCCCTAGCTCGCGGGGGAAGAAGGTTCCAGGAGTGAGGGGCAGCGAGTGAAAAGGGGCGAATTTGAGATGGGGCAGAGGAAATCATGGGCTGGGACAGCAGGCTTTGACTACCAGAATGGAGGGCCCTGGTGGGAAGGTGAGGAGAAATAAGGTCTGATAAGTAAGGAGGGGCCAGCCCATGGAGGGCTTTAAACGTCAACAGTAGGAGCTTATACTGAATGCAGAAAGGGAGGGGGAGCCAGTGAAGGGATGCCAGCACAGGAGAGATGTGGTCAGAACGGTGGGCGGATGTGATAATGCGTGCAGCTGAATGCTGGACAGAGATTAAAGGATAGAGGTGAGAAAGAGGAAGCCCAGCCAGGAGAACATTACAGTAATCAAGTCGTGAGACCACTAGGGCATGGACCAGGATCTTGACAGTGGAGGTGGAGAGATATGGTCAGATTTTGGCAATGTTGTATAAAAAGAATCTACAAGCCTTGGCTGTGGTCTGGATCTGCGGGATACACGACAGAGAAGAATCAAAGATAAAACCAAGACTACAGGCTTGCTGGACTGGTTGAATAGAAATGTTGTCAACAGAGACAGAAAAGGAGTGTTGAAGGGCGGACTTAGGAGGAAAGACAAGAAGCTCTGTCTTGGACATATTGAGCTTCAAGCACCGATGGCGCATCCACTGCGAGACAGCTGCTAGACAAGACGAAACTTGCTGTTCAAGCCTTGGAGAAAGGTCAGGGGTGGAAAGATACAACTGGGTGTCATCGGCATACAGATGGTAGGAAAAACCAAAAGAGCTAATGAATTTACCTAAGGACAGTGTGTAGAGAGAAAACAGAAGGGGACCCAGAACAGAGCCCTGGAGAACTCCAACACATAAGGGAACAGGAGATGAAGTCTGACCACCTGCAAACACTGCAAAAGATCTGTCTGACAAATAAGATCTAAACCAGTCGAGAACGGAGTCTGAGAATCCAAGGTCAGAAAGCATATCAACTAGAAGAGAGTCATCAACGGTGTCAAAGGCTGCAGACAAATCAAGAAGGATGAGAATAGAGTAAAGGCCATTAGCCTTGGCCCATAAAAGGTCATTGGAGATCTTAGTGAGAGCTGTTTCTGTAGAATGCCTTGGGCAGAAACCAGACTGAAAGGGATCGAGGATGGAGTTGGCTTCAAGAAACTCAAGACAGCGAGAATAAACAACCCATTCCAAAACCTTAGAAAGAAAGGGAAGAAGAGAAATCGGATGATAGCTAGACAAAGAGGAGGGGTCAAGAGAAGGTTTTTTCAGAATTGGGGAAATGAGAGCATGTTTGAAGTCCGACGGGAAGGAGCCTGTAGAGAGAGAGAGATTGAAGATATGGAGAAGCGAGGGCAGAAAAGAGGGAGCTATAGAAATTAGAAGATGAGTAGGAATTGGATCAAGAGAACAGGTTGCAGGTTTGCAAGAGTTCAGAAGTGTGGAGAGTTCATCCAAAAGAAGCAGGAGGAAACACAGAACTTTTTTTAGGTAAAGGCGTTAGAGAATTGTGAGCAGAAGAAGAATCGGGAGGGACTATCTCAGACTGAATAGTGGTGATCTTTGAGATGAAATAATTAGCAAAATCATTAGGAGAGAATGATGAAGAGACAGGAGAAAAGAAACCGCCTTATCGATCTGCCTATCTGATGCCTTGAATCTTGGACCGTCTGACAACTCTTTTGGTAATCCTTCTGCTGATACGGCTTTGAATCTCCAAGATTGTGTTGGTTGCACTGACTCTGCTATCTGGGGGTTTGTTAAGAACTAGCTGGCTTATCAGCCATTTGGCTGCTTTCCTGGACAGGTGAGGTGGAAAAGGCGATAAGTGTTTTGCTTTCTGACAACACACGGTCCAATTATAGGAAGGCTTCCAAGGTCTTTGAGAAGTTTTGCCTTGTGCATGGTTTAAGCCATGAATGGCCTGTATGTATAGAACACTGTTTGCAATTCTGTGTCTATTTACACCACAAGAGGCTAACACCACAGACCATTAGGAACAAATTATCAGCCTAAGCCTTTGCTGTCAAAGCTCAGGGGTTAGTCGATTCATACATCAGAACTTAGAATTTGCAAGACCTTAGAAGGTTGGGCCAGGATGCAGGGCATTAGTCATGATGATAGGAGGCACATCATTCCAGAAATTATCAAAGGTATTGAAGGACAGAGGGTTCTGTTATGGTCCTCCCCTTACAAGGCCAGTTTGTTTCATGCAGCAGCATTATTGCTTTCTTTGGGGCTTTGAAAATTAGTGAGTTGGTCGCTACAGGACCCTTGTAATTACTGATTTGGTCCTAACTAGCTGGACAGCTATACTGCAGATTAGAAGGTCTAAGACCACTCAAAAAGGTAGAGGGACCTCTATTACGTTAAATTCTTGTATTATGGCCGATCTTTGCCCCGTATAGGCATTGACAGAATATGTGGCACTTCATGGCTGAACTTCGGGCCCCTTGTTTCAACATGCAGATCATTCGCCCCTGACTAAGAAGCTTACCGCACAGGTCTTCAGAATGGCCCGGCAGGAAACGGAACGAGTGGGGGACGGATTTTACCGCACACACCAGCCCCTCGCTCATTCCGTTCCCCCTCTCTTCTGTTCCCATTCCGTTCCAGAGGGAACGCTTTTTGAGAACTGTTCTGAACAGTTCTCAAAAATTGCCCCCTCTGGAACAGAATGAGAACGGAAGAGAGGGGGAACGGAACACATGAAGGACTGGTGTGTGCGGTAAAATCCATCCCCCACTCGTTCCGCACTCGTTCCTGCTCCTTCCGTTCCGTTCTCAGAAGGGTCCAAGAGGAATAGTGCTGTAAGCTTCCATATTTCAGTTTTGGACTGTGACGGCTAAGGCTTTGGTTAAAGGGGGTCAAATTTGGTATGCATTCTTTCTGAATTGGAGCGGCCTCCACAGCCACAGCCATGAGATTTGAGAGCACACAGATCAAATGCATTGGTAGATGGCAATCTTCAGTTTTCAAGAAGTATGTGCTCATGATTCATGACGCTGCCCAACTTACCAGGCTGGCGTTGTTGCTGGGGTGGAAGGCACCCTAGTCTCTGCAATTGCAGAGGCCTGTCTCGCCCCAGCAGCCTTTGGGCCAACAGGAAGGTCCGCCATTGGCTGCTGGTGTGGAAAGGGAGGCTATTGGTGGACAGGCCTATTTAAGGCCACGTCACACGCCATCCAGCACCATTTTAACTCTGCTCTCCCACCCTCCCTCCCTTGGCTAGGGTGTTTTTGTCACAACTTTGTTTTAAGGCAGCAGCATAGGTACTGGATCTGGTGGGCGTGGTTTCCAGGGGTCCATAGCACTGGTTCGGGACTCCATTAGAACCGGGAATATTGAGGGCAGACGGTGTGGCCATTGCGGGGGCCACATCAAGTGAACATCTCTCGGTGACTAGGGGCTTATTGGAATATGCGACTGACCAGTTGCACATATCCGAGAGGGTGTTTCTGTTGCCCCTACATCATCCCAATGCTTGGTCCTGACCAAGCAACCTTACTGGGGTGTTGATTTATGTTTCCAGATCCAGACATTATGCTTTGGGCCAACCCTACCTTTTGTGCTGTTTATTAATAAAGCTGTGACCTTTTCCTCCAATTCTGTGTTGTTATCTTATTGGGTGGCTTCCTTTCCACAGCAACTACCACACAGTAAATTGGTTAACTCGTGTTTCTTTTAGTTTTCAGAGTTCGTGCTGATAGAATTCGCATCCTCATCTGCAGGCACAGTATGATCTATCGGGCAGCGAGACAGGCTCGAGCTGGTCAGATAGGCTCTTACCTTGGTCTCAGTGAAATCGCCACAGTTGAATGTTTGGGCAGACGAGGCTTACGCGAGAGCGGCCTGCTCAAGTTGCTGTTTGAGGAGCATGTCAGCCCTCAACCTGATGTGCTGCTGATACACTTTTGTGACAATGGCCAGCCCTGAACTGATAAAATGATTTGGCAGGTGAGGCATGATTTCGATACCATACTTCACCTATGGCCTGGCAGAAGGTTAATCTGGTCAGAAATTTTGCCCCAACACTTGTGGAAAGGGGAAGGTAATCCATTTAAATTGGATATTCCCAGAAAACAGGTTAATAGAGAAATTTGAAATTCTCTATTAAAGAGAATTTAGCTCTGCTCTCCCACCCTCCCTCCCTTGGCTAGGGTGTTTTTGTCACAACTTTGTTTTAAGGCAGCAGCATAGGTCCTGGATCTGGTGGGTGTGGTTTCCAGGGGTCTGTAGCACTGGATCGGGAGTCCATTAGAACCGGGCTTTGCAATTAACCACCATGTAATCATGTTTGGATGCCCGGAGTTGTACCGGTCAGATGGGGTTCACCTTTGAGATGAGAGTAATTTGATCTTTTTGAGGGATTTTCACAATGGGTTGAAAGACATTTTGAATTGCCTGGAGGGAGAAAGGGACTAAGCAGATGCTTGTCCCTTGCCTGTGGTCCATATGGGGTTAAAGAACTGTTTGGTATGCACCACTGGCACCCCTTTGTGGTGAAAAGGTAGGCTCTTGAACAGCTTAGACATGTCAAGGGACGTGGAATTGTGAAGGAACCAGCCTTTGAGGTAGACATGGGGTTTTTGCTCAACCTTACAAACTTGAGGGAGTTTGAGGGATAGTGTCTTATGTTTACCTTTCTTGAACTGGCTGGGGATGCAATTTGAATCATTGGATTTACCTCAGTGTTCGGTGTTTGTGGCCAAAGGGAAGGCTGAAGAGGAAGTCAAGGACTGAAACCTGGCTTCAGCTGGACTCGCACCAGGCTTTTCACTTTAATCAATTTGCTCAGAATTTGAAGTTAAAGTTGAAGTTCAAGTGCTTAGCTTTAAATAGATTATAGGTCAAATAAATGACCCTTTATTCATCCAAATTATGTGTCTGGTCTTGTTATTTCATGGCTGGGTATCAAATCCCTACTATAAAGAAAAAATATATCAACATTGGACTGAAATTGGTTCCAGGCTTTAAAAATATATATTCTGAATACAGGCTCTGAAAATTAAAATTACTTGGATACTTATCAAAATCATATCCTCTTGGTGCAATGGTGGCAGTTCACTCCTATAATCAGGCATGTGAGGAATTTCTCATTTTTTCTTCATGTTGAAAACACTGGTTCTTCTACTAGAACAGCTTTACATCTTCCTTTTGAGTATAATAGGAAAGACAAAAGATGGACTTCCAAGAGTTTTTGTCAGGAAATATAGCATTTGCCTTCACTAACTGACTTCCAAGTCACAGATGGAGGAATTGGATGATGCCTTTCTACAACAGATGACCACACATTCAGAAAGGAGTGATGGATGACTTCAACTATCCTGTATTTGCTGGAATTTAAAGTTAGAAAAATCTTCAAGATCTAGCAAATTCCTCACTTGCCTTGAAGACAGTTTCATTGTCCAAAAGGTGGAAGAGGCAACACGGGGGGTCAGCTATTTTAGATCTGATTCTAACCAACAAGGATGACTTGGTTAATGGGGTGCAAATGGTTGGATCATTAGGTGGAAGTGACCATGTTCTCCTGGAGTTTGTTATAAAGTGGAAAGGAGAAGCTAGGCAGTCAGACATGGATTCTAGACTTTAGGAGAGCGGATTTCAGTAATGTTAGAGAAATACTGGGGGTGCTCCCATGGTCAGAAATAATAAAAGAGAAGGGAGTTTCTTAAAAGGGAGATACTGGAGGCACAATTTAAAACAGTTCCAGTGAGGAAGAAAAATGGGAGGTGTCTCAAGAAGCCAGGATGGATGACTAAGGCGGTATCCAGACCAGCGCAAAGCACCAGCCTGGATACGTGCTAGGGTTGCCTCGGGGCATCCTTTACAGACGGCCCACAACCCTAGCACGTAACCGCAGTGTTGTAATGGCAGTGCTGCGTCTACATGGGTACCACCATTACGACATCATGGCAGCCAAATGGCGCAGCGTGAATGTGACATCCTGGCGAGGCTGCAGGGCGCTTGTGGCGCCCTTTCAGTGGTGCCAGAAGGAACTCCATTTTGGAGCTCCTTCAGCCATGTGTATCGCTGGCATGGCCTTTGAATGGCCATGCCAGCGATACAGAGAGAAAGGGGCCAAGCAGCCCTTTCTCCCTTTCCCCACTGCTGTTGGGGTGTCCTGGGGCATGAAGCCATTTTGCTGCTTCCCTGAGGCCAGGAAAAGTGGTGGATTGGGGCAGCTGAGGCCCCGATCCATCAGGGAAAGGGCTGGGTGCAGGCCACCCCAAAGGGGCTGTCTATATCCTGCCTAAGGAACTTTCAACTGAGCTAACTTTTAAATGGAACATGTCTAAGAAATGGAAAAATGGGGAAATCACCAAAGGGAAATTCAAACAAATAGCTAGCATGTGTAGAGGTAAAGTCAGAAAAGCTAAAGCACAGAATGAACTCAGGCTTGCTAGAGAGGTTAAGAACAACAAAAAGTGCTTTTTTTGGATATGTCCACAGCAAAAGGAAGAATAAGGAAATGATAGGGCCATTGCATGGAGAAGATGGCAAAATGCTAACAGGAGACAGAGAAAAGGCCTCAGTCTTCTCAGAAAAGGAAAAGGGTGCTCAACCTGAGGAAAATAGAGCAGAGGGCAGAATAGGGGAAATTCAGTACAGAATAAATAAAGAGATAGTACAGGAATATCTAGTTATTCTAAGTGAATATAAGTCTCCAGGACCAGATGAACTACATCCAAGAGTGTTAAAGGAACTGGCAAATGTAATATCAGAGCCATTGGCAATTATCTTTGAGAACCAGAAAACAGGAGAAGTCCCAGCAGACTGGAGGAGGGCAAACTTTTTTCCCATCTTCCAAAAGGGGAAAAAAGAGGATCCCAACAATTATCATCCAATTAGTCTGACATCTATATCAAGAAAGATTTTGGAGCAGAACATTAAACAGAGAGTCTGTGAACATCTAGAAAGCAATGCCATAATCACAATAAGTCAATACCGGTTTCAGAGAAACAAGTCATGCCAGACAAATTTAATCTCTCTCTCTCTCTCTCTCTCTCTCTCTCTCTCTCTTTTTTTTTTTTTTTTGAGAAATTACCAGCTTGGTAGATGAAGGGAATGCTGTGGATATAGTATATCTTGATTTCAGTAAGGCCTTTGACAAAGTTCCCCATGACATTCTGCAAACAAGCTTGTAAAATGTGGGCTAGACAAGGTAACTCTTACATGGATTTGTAATTGGTTGACTGGCCAAACCCAAAGGGTGCTCAACAATGGCTCCTTTTCATCCTGGAGAGAAGTGACCAGTGGGGTACCACAAGTCTCTGTCCTGGGCTCAGTGCTATTCAACATCTTTATCAATGACTTGGATGACAGAATTGGGGTCATATGCATCATATTTGCAGATGACACCAAATTAGGAAAAGTAGCAAATACCCCAGAGGACAGGATCAAAATTCAAAATGACCTGAACAGACTAGAAATCTGGGCCAATGAATTTCAACACAGAGAAATGTAAGGTACTGCACTTAGGGCAGAAAAATGAAATGAACAGATATAGGATGGGTGACACCTGGCTGAATGAAACTACGTGTGAAAGGGATCTGGGAGTACAAGTAGACCACAAATTGAACATGACTCAATAGTGTGATGCAGCAGCTAACAAGGCCAGTGCAATTTTAGGCTGCATTAATAGAGGTATAGTGTCTAGATCAAGAGAAGTAATAGTGCCACTCTATTCTGCTCTGGTCAGCCCCACCTGGAATACTGTCTCCGGTTCTGTGCACCAGAATTTAAAAAGGATGTTGAAAAACTAGAGCGTGTCCAAAGGAGGGCGACTAAAATGGTGAAGGGTCTGGAAACCATGCCCTATGAGGAATGACTTAGGGATCTGGGGATGTTTAGTTTGGAGAAGAGAAGGTTAAGAGGTGATATGAGAGCCCTGTTTAAATACTTAAAGTGATGTCATACTGGAGAGAGAGCTAACTTGTTTTCTGCTGCTCCAGAGACTAGGACCTGGAGCAATGGATGGAAGCTACAGGAAAAGAGATTTCACTTCAACCTTAGGAGGAACTTTCTGACAGTGAGGGCTGTTTGACAGTGGAACACACTTCCTCGGTGTGTAGTGGAGTCTCCTTTCCTGGAGGTCTTTAAACAGAGGCTTGGTGGCTATCTGTCGGGGAAGTTTTAATGGAGGGTTCCTGCTTAGCAGGGGATTGGACTGGATGGCCCTTGCGGTCTCTTCCAACCCTATGATTCTATGATAAGCAACTGGACTAAAAATATTTTAAAATGTACTAATAAATAAATATTTCTTCAAAATATGAAGTTCTTCCCCTTCTTTTCTACTGCCACAGTCAAATTGCCTTCCAAGATAATTCATGTTCTATATTTTGACTCGGAGAACAAATTAAGTTATTATCTTCCAATATATATTTGATAAACAGATAAAGATGATCACCTCAGTTAAATCTAAGACCCTTTTAAAACTAAATATGTAATATCAGATACAACATATTTACAGTCAAGATCCTTTTCATTCAGCTGCATGCATGGTTATGGCTAGTGGTTCATATACCCATAGCTATAAAAATGTCCTAAGTGTAAATTGTGGTCTTAATTTCTATTCATAGTACAAATAGCATATATATTTTGCCTAATATATAAAATACCAAACCTTGAAGACATGTTCTAAAGGACATTAGGGAAAGATAAGCAGTTCCAACTCCCCGCATTTTTATGAGGAATAATAAAAAACAAATGTGTGCATACATTTTTGCATTGGTTATTACTTGCTCACTGGTGTTATCTATAAAAGTTTCATATCAGTAAACTAGAATATACTGTATTTGAAAAGAAAAGCTGTTATGCTTTATTATCACTAAAAATAACAGAAAAATATAATTTCTATTTTAACTCTGGCTTATAATTAATTCTGCAAATAAATTGAAATTAAATTGCACATAATGCTCAAAGAAAGGTTTCTTGCAGACTCATAAAAAGGTTTGCTTGTCACTGAGAGTGGCTAGGCTTATGAAGGTCATATATGGATCATTGCCTATGAATCAAAGTCCCGATGAATCCCGATTTTCAGGTGATTGTAGAGCAAAGATAAGTGGCTTATATTTTAGCATTTTCATACAGTCACAGTGTGAAAACAAGAGATCAAGGAATATGGTTTGACCTTTGAGATTTAATGAATCACTTAATGCTTAATTCTGTTTTAATGCTGAAATTTACAGATCTGCAACTTTCAACCTTGATGTGACCCTTTGTTGACAGTGTGTTTGCCCAATCTAAAATGAGATTTCTGCATATTGATGAATACAATAGTTCCTAACCGGTTTAGGAACTCAGCTAGGCTCCAGTTCAAATACAATAGTGTACTGGGCATTTTGATGTTCTAGCTTTGTGCCTGCATCCTA
Source organism: Sceloporus undulatus (assembly GCF_019175285.1). NCBI lineage: Eukaryota > Metazoa > Chordata > Lepidosauria > Squamata > Phrynosomatidae > Sceloporus > Sceloporus undulatus. The sequence continues at coordinate 53,763,830 of NC_056524.1, read as the reverse complement.
GACAAGTTCATGCATGGTCCTGTCTCAGCCCCTCCTCCTGTATTGGAAACAGTGGTATTTTTAGAAAAAAATTAAAATCAAGAAATATAGAAATAGCAATAACAGCTTCATTTATACACGACTTCATACCATCTAAGCAGTCTCTAAGCTGTTTACAACTGAAAGCTAATTGCCCCTAGGAAGCTGGGTACTCATTTTAGTGACCTACGGAAGAATGAAAGCCTGAGTCAAGCTTGAGCCCTTGACTAGTATTGAACTTGCGAGTCAGTGGCTGCAGTATAGGCATTTAACCACTGCGCCACCAGGGCTCTTGTAGTTTGCAAATCTTTGATGATGACAGTGACATTAAGAACTAAGTGGAATAAATAAAAATAAAAAATAATTAAAAATTATTTATATTTTCTTGCCTCTCCCAGATGGATCGAGGCGGGATTACAACCCTATAAAATATACAAAACACAACAATAAAATACAATAACAATTTATAAATACAAATACAAATAAGTCCTTAAAAACAAGTTCTATTAAAAAGTGACGGAGGAGTAGAGATATTCAAATCTCAAAAAAGGGACAATGTTTCTTATATAAGGTCAGGTAGGTAAGCTCGCGCTGGAAGAAATCTGTCTTAACTGCTCTCTTCAAAGCATCCAAGGAGGTAATAAGACAGATCTCCTCCGGGAGACTGTTCACAATTTAGGAGCTGCTACAGTAAATGTTCTCTGGGAAGTTGAGACTAATCTAGTCATTCATAATTCTAGCAGGTTCTTCCCAGATGTTCTGAGAGTGCAGGGCGGATTATATAGAGAGAGGATTTCCCCCAAGTAGCTCGGGCCCAATCCATGTAAGTCTTTAAAGGTAATAACCAACACCTTGTATTGCACCCAGAAGCTAATCGGCAGCCAGTGAAGAGCTTTTAAAACTGGAGTTATATGGTCAACCCTTGATGAGCCGGTGACCAGTCTGGCTGCCATATTTTGTACTAATTGAAGCTTCCGAACTTGGTATAGGGGTAGCTTCATGTAGAGGGCGTTACAGATATCAAGACAAGAGATTACCAGAATATGTACTACTGCTTCAAGGTCCTGTCGGTCCAGGTAGGGACGCAACTGGTGTATCAATTGAAGCTGATACCAAGCACTCCTGGCTGTTGCATCTACTTGAGATGACAACTGTAGAGACGAGTCCAGGAGTACTCCTAAACTGTGAACTTCATCCTTTAGGGGAAGTGCGACCCTGTCCAGGACAGGTTGACAAATGTCCATCCCCAGACTTGGGGTACCTATCGCATGTACCTCTGTTTTCTGTGGATTCAGCTTGAGTTTGTTTTTACTTATCCAGCTCATTACCGGGCTGTCCAAATCAATCCATAGAATATTGCCTTATCCTATATGGATATATGTGAATGGTCAGGCAAGACAGAGATGCTTCAGGTCAGTTAAAAGGCAGATCAGGGAACAGGGATTTACCCTGTGCTGGATAAATTTACACTCCTTCTGAAAATGCAAGTCTGTACTCCCAAAGTGTTCTCCCAAACTGAGCTTTAAATCTGAGGGCTCAGGTTTCCATGCTGTCTAGGAATACTTTTGCATATTTAAGACTTACATGCCAACTACACCTGTTCCTTGAAACACTGCATCTTGCCACTGTGGTACATAACCTGGTTACATCCCATTTGGCCATTTGTTTAGTTAGGTGGTATACAGACTGCCCCTTTGGGGCGGCCTGCAACCGCCCCTTTCCCCAACAGATCGGGGCCTGAGTGGCCACAGTGGCAGCCCCGGAAGCCCCGATCCACTGCTTTTCCAGGCCTCGGGGAAGTGGCAAAATGCCGCTTCCCGCCAGCCTGGAAAGGGGTGTCCTTGGGACTTCATGCCCCAGGACACCCCGACAGTGGTGGGGAAAGAGAGAAAGGAGCCGCTTGGGGCTCTCTTCCATATTGCTGGCGTAGCTGTGTAAAGGCCGCACCAGCAATACACACGGCAAAAGGAGCTCCATTTCGGAGCTCCATTTCGGCGCTGCTGAAGGGCACCACAAGTGCCCTGTAGCGGCGCCAGTAGGTCACGGCTGCGCCACACCCTTTGAACGTCGCACGGCCATCAAGTCAAAATGCCCATATAGACAGTGTGCCACCATTTTGATGTACAGAGGACGTACTATGGTTAGGGAGTGTGTGAATGGTGTGCGCTCCCTAACCCCAGAATCGCCACTGCCACGCTACATTTTGGCAGTATGTATCCTGCCTTAGAGTGTTTAGAAACTGTAACATGCTGTACATGTG
>NC_056524.1:53752904-53761542 GCF_019175285.1 Sceloporus undulatus | reverse complement strand
AATAATAATAATAATAATAATAATAATAATAATAATAATAATAATAATAATATGTATTTGTATCCTGCCTCTCTGAGAACAATCGGGGAGGCTAACAAAGTTAAAAATACAGAACATATAAAATCCCTGATACCCTCCCCTCCTTAAAAAAGTATTAAATCCAATGCAGAATTTAGGGGGGGGAATGCCTTTGAAGACAGTTTAGAAACTTCAGTTAGTACACAGAGCTGCAGCCAAAGTGTTAACTGGGGCAGGTTACAGGGATCATATCACTCCCCTATTAAAACAGGTTCACTGGTGTCAGTTCGTTTCTGGGAATAATTCAAACTACTGGTTATTACCTATAAAGCCCTATTATCACACTGTGAGGCTGTGCAGACCACCCGTAAGAGCCAGCCTGCAGCTGCTCCAGCTGTGCCAGATCAGGGCCACAGCAAACGCATACTCCATCCCCAATCTGGCCTTTCCAGGGTGTCAAAAGGAACCACAAAAAGCAGCTCCTTTTTGTGCCCTGGAAAGGGCGTGATAGCCACAGTGCCATGGCTTTAAGGTGTTCCTTTGGCATTATGTCATGTGGATGCAGTACCAGAGAAATGCTATGATGCTGTGCTATATGTAGTGGTACAGAGGGTCACAACACCCTGGGGACAGAGTCAGGGTGTGTGTCATGTCAATGCCACACCCCAACTCCGCTCCCAGGCTAGCCTTAATGGCCAGTGTGCACAGCACTTGTTTTGTCCTGTATGAGTCTGTCTAGGCTCTGATATCATTAGGATAGTCCCTTCTCTTAGTTCTACCACCTTCACAAGCACAGTTGGTAGTGATGTGGCTGCCACATATGGAAGCCAGATATGGCCCCCTCGCTGCTCTCCTTCCATTGGTAGGTGAAGCCCTTTTTATTCTAAAAGAAGAGTGGAAAGTCCTGTACTGTTTTAAACTGAAATGTTTTAATTACTTTTTATTTTTAAATTGTATTTTATCTTTTATAGCTTTGAATAATTTTAATATTGTGAATAGTTTAATTTTGTTTTAATGTTCTTTTATATATATTTTTAGTTTCATTGTTCTTTTTTTACATTGTATGCTATTCTTGATTTTTAGGAGAAAGCAGCAGCAGCCACAGCAGCATAATAACAAGTCTCAAAATATAAGATGTCTTTAGATCTATGCCAACCCCAGGGAAAAATGGTACTATGGGTATATTTGACACCTCTGTGGTTCAATACTGGTAATGTGTCCTTTTGGTATATATTGTAAGTGTTCCCAGTGGTTACCCCTTTATTGCTGGGTGTATTGCATGATACTAATTTTGTATTTAGAAAAATCATTGTTGTTTGTAGACACATATACTTTTAAATGTTAATTCTGCAACTTGGAACTTAAATGGCTTGGGCATGCATGCTCTCAGTACAGCTAAAAGTCTCATATTATGAGGTATGAGAAACTAATATCTTTTATCCATTGCTCAGTAGTAAGAAGAGCTTATTTTTTTAGCCAGTGTGTGAAAATTTACTCTACATTTATATTATTTGTACAGAAAATGGGACCGCCTCCCAAATATTGATTGTCCATCCCCTTGGGGGGCAATGATTTAGGCCTTTTAAAAGGTAAGACTCTTACCCAAGCTATTCCAATTTCTATTATATTAAAGCCCACTGTCGGCAATGTTACTTTGGTTTGCCATCCTGCCTTGCTAAACATAGTGAAGGAAGAGGGATCCACAATGTAGGAAGAGAGCTGGGAATGATGTAAACATGACATTCAGAAAGCCTTTTGTGAAGGGTTCAGTCAGTCTCTTCCCTATCTGGGCATTTTGTTTAAAAAGTTGCAGCTCTACAGAGTTGATGACTTTCATCTTTGAGATGGGACCAATCAGTTCTTTCTTGGGGATCTGCACAGGTGAGTGTGAGTGATTTTGTCTGACCTGATGAAGGAAAGAGGCCAGGGCAGTGGAGGGGGGAGAGAAGGGGCAGGATTCTTGGCATGACCTGCAGTGCTTGGGGAAAGGGGTTCCTCTGTTTGACCTTCCTTAAACCAGGGCAGGTGGGAAGCAACCCAATATCATGGCGAGTTCCTGGGGCTCAGGTGATTCACCCAAAAGTGGCTCAGAAAGAGCTCTGAGACCAACCTCCAGTTTCAGCAAATCAAACATTAGTGCTCTCTTCATTCAGTTCTGAGTTAAAGCTGAAGAAACAAATTTGTTAAATAAAGTGGCCCCAGTTCATTCCACAATGCACCTGTCTAGTATCTTTGTTTCCAGAGTGGGTTTGCAAACAGAAGCTGACATATGACTTTATTCTATTAATGTTTCCAGTAGCATACAATTATGTCCTATGTATTTGTTCTCTCTTGCTTCTATTCTCTGTTTTTGTTTCTTTTATTTCCATGTATACTCTCTCCTTCTCTCTTTCATGCACCCACCCACCCACATGCCAAACTGAAACTGGTTATCTGAGGCGAGGGACAGACCGCCCAAAAAGGGTAGCCTGCTGGTGGTCTAATTTCCTCCAGAGGGAAGCCACAGCCGCCAAACTGTGCGGCTTCCCTATGGAGGAAAAAGAACCAGAAAAACTGGGTTCTTTTTGAGCACCAGGGGTGGCTTAACAAGTGCGCCACTGGTGCGTTCATTACATAAGCGTGGTGCCACACTTACATAACAATGGCAGCACCCGTGTACACAGGGAACCACCATTGTTACAGTGCTGTGCTGTTTTAGGGTTAGGGACTGTATGGTTGCTGCACGGTCCTTAACTCTATAATTGGTGCTAGCATGGAGCTTCATGCCTGTTTGTATTGGGCCTAAATTTCTTACAGTCTGTCCTTAATGCTGACTTTTGTCTCAAGCTGCTTTGGTGGCCCTACCTGATAACTTACTCATGGGAGACATAGGAGTTTACCACACTGTTCCTCCTCGGTCCAGCCTCAGAACAAAACGGAAGGAGCAGGAACAAGTGCAGAACAAGTGGGGGACAGATTTTACCGCACACACCAGTCCCTCACTCGTTCCGTTCCCCCTCTCTTCGGTTCTTAATCCATTCCAGAGGGGGCAATTTTTGAGAACTGTTCAGAACAGTTCCCTTCTGGAACTGAATGGGCATGGAATAGAGGGGGAATGGAACGAGTGAGGGATTGATGTGTGCGGTAAAATCCGTCTCCCACTCATTCCGTTCCCTTTCATTCCATTCTGAGAATGTCCCTGAATCCCAGTGTGGTAATAATAATAATAATTTGTTTTATTTATATACCGCTATTCCAAAGATCATAGCGGTGAACAGCAAGTAAGCTAATTAGCAAGTAAGCTAATTTGCCCCCAACAGTCTGGGTACTCATTTTAGCGACCTCTGAAGGATGCAAGCCTGAGTCGAGCTTGGGCCCTTTTGCTGGTCTTGAACTCGCAACCTTGTGGTTTTGAGTGAATGGCTGCAATACAGGCATTTAACCACTGCGCCACCAGGGCTTTATAGACAAAGGAAGTGCATCTCTCTGGCTGCTCTTCCCTTTGCCCTATAGGATTCCTCTAAGTTCCATCTTCTGCTCTTTGACATTCAACATCCCTTGTAAACTGCTAGGTGAAATAATCCAGAAATGTCAGATACAGAGTTTTCAGTATGTAGATGGCACCCATCTCTATCTCTCATTTACACCTTAATACGATACTACAGTTGTAAACCCTGAACTGCTGGCAGTCAGATGTGAAGAAGTGGACAGGTCAAAACAAATTAATATTTAATATTTAATACAAGCATTTAAGAGTGTTGGTCAGTCATTCATCTGATTCAGTTTGAAATGTGCAACTATTTTAGACATGGTAACATTTCCTCCAAAATGTGCGGCTTTTTTCTTGACAAAACATTTCTTTTGGATGTGCAGGTGGTGACATGCAGACAGAAAGGGTTAGGCAGATATGTCAAGTTCATTCCCCTTCTTGGAGCACATTCTGTGCTGGTTTGTGCATTGTTGCTTGATGGGGGAAAATAGATGCATATTTTGAATAAACACAATAGATGCACTGTATTATTGAAGACATGGACACATATGTAGATTAATTATGTTCACTTTAGGGTCACTATAAGTCAGAAGCAATGTGAAGACACAACAACAACAACAACAACAACAACAACAATTTGTGGGCATATCAGAAATGCATACAAATATTCTTTTCAAATTTCATAATTTGTTGAGCACATTGTTCTTTTGGCATAATCCCTCTGCTCAGGGGCCTCAAACCATAGACCAAAGCAATTGGTAATAATAAGAAAATTGTAATCTAAAATTAAAACAAAAATTCGTATAGAATTTACTATAATGGTATCATCAAAATCTGATCTCTGGAAAAATTTCTGTTAGATGTATAAGTGGCATAGCAAATTTAGTGGTTTCTTCACATTTTACAGCTATGAATCAAACTTTTACTGTCTAGAATGGATTGATTGGTTTCTTTTACATTGATATCACCGCAAGACACAGCTATGTGGTCAGGCCAATGTGACCCTTCTGAAGCATTTGTATGACCTGTCTTTAGGAACAAAAGGCATGCCTGTGACAGATAAATAGCAGAGAATAGGGCACTGAGAAATTAAATTATCTGGACTTTCAGATTTACCAGATATAAATAACACAGTTTTTAAAAACAAACTAATGAATTAAAGTAATAAAAGCCAAAATGTAGGAGGAAACAGTGTATCAGGTAATCCTTCCTTCCAGGCCAAAATAATTTGTAGAGAAGGTATGAAATTTCACCACAACAAATCAGAATGAGAGAAATTAAAAATGGATACTAATGCTTCACTACTTCTCTAGTGTCACTTTGGCCTGTTTCTGAGCATACATTTATTTAGATTTATTCAAACTTGCCCAGCTAAACTACACACATGCTAATCTTTCATTGAGAGTCTCCAGCTTTCCAGTGGTGCATATGAAGATGTCTCTACGCCATGACATTCATTATAAGGATACATCATTATCAGCAGATTATACTGGGCTTAACCTTTTCTTATATGTGTTAGAAGTGATAAAGTGCACTGCTCCAGAGATTGGTTGGCTTCACCTTTTTTAAGTCCTAGCCAGCATTGTTAACAGTGTCAAACATTGGGAAGTGCAGTACAAAAACATGGAGGCTACAATATAACTGCCCCTGATGTATGGATTTACATTTGAAATATGCATTTAGGAGAGAGAGAGAGAGAGACTCCAACCTAGTATATTAATAGACACACAAACTCTCCAACAAACATCTGGCTTGCAACTTAAACTTCCACAGTCTTCAGAATTTGAAAATTGGATGCTAAATTATCATTTTACAATAGTATTTTCATTTACCACTGTTAATATACTTTACCTTGGATAATATATAATGTAACTATAGTATGCCTTAAAAATATGCCCACAAAGAATATAAGTTTCAATCTACACATTAAGAAAGTAAAAAGTTGTAGGTTACAACTTAACTTTCCAGCTTTCAATATATGAAGGGAATCTGGGGATGCATTATGTACTAATCACAGTTACATAAATCTCTTTCTGTATTATTGACTTTCAGTCACAGTCATTGACAATAGATGTAGAGCAGTTTGGTGGGGAAATTTCTACATGGTTAAGGAAAATATCAGATCTTCCTAGAGACTAGAAATTGGTTTAGGGAGCTGAGTATGTTTAGCCTGGAGAAAAAAAGTTTAAGAGGTGGCATGATAACCGTGTTTAAATATTTGAAAGGATGTTATATTGAGGATGGAGTAAGCTTGTTTTCCACTGCTCGAGACTGGGATGCAGACTAGGATCAGTGGATTCAAACTACATTAAAAAACCTGACTATTCTGAGTTAGAAAAAATACATATACATATGCATATACCTGCATATACCTGTTCTAACTCAGAATAATCAATAGTTTTAATAAAACTATTACATAAAAATCCTTTCACGGAAAAGTATCAACATTCTTAGAGTAATTGTCAATTAAATACACACCACACACACACACACACAGTATATATGAATATTGGAAGGGTGGAGGGTGCTTATTTCTGCTCATTTGTCAGTTGCTTGGAAGATGACTAGGTAAAGATAATTTAGATACATGGCAATACAATGGGCCCTTGGTATCTGCTGGGGCTTGGTTCAAGGACCCTTCAATGGATACCAACCCACAGATGTTCAAGACTCATTCTATATACCACAAAGAGTGGCAGAGCCTCTTTTTTGGAGGCTGTCAGCAGCGCTTTGACTGTATATTCATGCATGACAGGGGAGTGGACTGGATAGCCTTTGTGGTTTCTTCTAACTCAAACAAAAAACAAGCAAGCTTCATTTATATACTGCTTCATACCACCTAAGCAGTGTCTAAGCGGTTTACAACTGTAAGCTAATTTGCCCCCAACAATCTGGGTACTCATTTTAGTGACCTCGGAAGGATGCAAGTCTCAGTCAAGCTTGAGCCCTTTTGCTGGTCTTGAACTCGCAACCTTGTGGTTTTGAGTGAGTGGCTGCAGTACAGGCATTTAACCACTGTGCCACCAGGGCTCCTCTCTGATTTCCTCAATTGGACTTGTATATATACAGAGAAATTTCAGCAAATAATTTGGTACAAGGGCAGAAATATATTGATTAGCATAAAGCAGCACATATAACACAATAGAATTGTAAAAATGGAGTGAACCATATAGACCGGTGAGCAACTGAAAGGGTTTGCAGGTCAGCATTGTCTCTGTGTGGAACCTTGGCGGACCACATGCATTTGCTGCAATCTGCTGCTTGATACACATAAAACATATATCTTGTACTTTAACCAGTGGCTCCAAATGCCTTCCCATATCTCCAGGAGAAATAGGAAGAAATTTCACCAGTTCCACCCCTTCAGCTGTTTTAGGCCTAGGTGACACTTTTTCAGCAACAGAAGCAGAGGTTGACTCCCTGATGTGAAAAGATCATCTTCTAGGTCTAAAATCTCCCAAGGGGCAAAAATTGGCATTTTTGTTAAAAATAGTGAAAACTGGGTGGGACTGGAATTCTCGTGCCTTAAAACAACTTTGGGATTTCCATGGGCAATGAGTCTTCCACTGTGAGAAAAGAATGCTGTACTAGAGGCCTTTGGTTTGATCTAACATGACTCTTTTTGTGTTCTTAGCCTCAGCAGAGCCATGAACAAGTTATCTTATCTATACTTACATACCATCCTACCTTCTTATTCTTTCCAAATCAATCTCTGACTACTCACTCTCCTTGCACTCTTAGCCTGAGAGTCATCCTCTCTCTCTCTCTCTCTCTCACACACACACACACACACACACACACACATGAACAATGCAAAAGTTAAGAATAGAAATAGAAGTATTCAACATTAGATTTTAGAACTGAAATGAGTGGTGTTGCTGTAGATATTTCTTCTGCCTTGGCTATTGTGAGAAAGAACTAATCAATTCATATACCCTTGGTTTACATTTCAGATTTGTTTCTTCAACAACAAAGTGAATTACAAGGAATCTAACACTGTTTAGATTGAGAAACACCAATTTTCTGACTCTGCAGCGCACTTTGGTTTCTGACAACATGATTAAAATGTGTAAATTGTGTTCAGCTATGTCAGTCATCTATAGAGAAAATAGCCATGATGTTTCTGGGAGTGGGAGGAGAGAAAGAGAGAGAGAGACACTTTTGAGAATCTTTGAACCACTAAAGAGGAAAATGTTGTGTTTGTCAGAAAACTGGGGCTTAGTCTTTGATTTAAGAAAAAAAGTTATTTGCAGTCTGGATTATTGTCTGAGAAATAGAATGGATTTCACAAAGTGATTTCACTCCCCTGCTACACTTTATCTGATGGTCCTTTTCTTTTTAAAAAAGCTACTACATTATTGCTTTTTTACTCTTAAAATATTTTTTTAAGTTTTCTAAATACAGATTCAACACAAAATCACTGTGTCATACTGGTGTTGGCATCCCAAAGTCGAATGCAATGTTTATCTTAACTCAAATGGAGCAGATGAGAGGCAACCTGTACCTTTCACATCTTATGAACACTCACCTAGAAGATGGAACATATTCAGGGGTCACTGCATTGGCCATATAGCAAAACAGAACAAAGATCCAAAATCCAAAAAGACTGATACATGTATTGGCCAATCAAAATGCATCATGCATGCTTTTGAAGGTTCACTTCATCAAACAAAGATGTTAAAAATCATACAGGATTTAAAAAGTAAAGAGTCACAGACCTACATTCTGTCTCAGATGTTACTCTGTTGTCAGTTAAGGTGGTATTGAGGCAGAGGCCACTACTTATTGGTTATGTGAGTTCTAGGAAGTAAAAGCAATAAAGTCAGGGAATAAAATTCAAACCATTAATAAAATGGAGTCAATTGGACAAAAAAAATTAGAAAATTATATATATATATATATATATATATATATATATATATATATATTGACTCTGTTGATTACAAGATCAGCAGGTTGGCAGTTCAAGGCTCGGGTGCCACATGACGGTGTGAGCTCCCATCACTAGTCCCAGCTTCTGCTAACCTAGCAGTCTGAAAGCATGCAAACGCTTGCTGTATCCCAGCTCCAGCTGTGCTCAGCTGGCTGATTTGCAAAGCACAGGAAGCTCCCATGTTTGCAAATTGGCTGGGTGACTGTGGTTGGGAACTG
>NC_056524.1:53726261-53752894 GCF_019175285.1 Sceloporus undulatus | reverse complement strand
GGATGCAGCTTCAGTACCATTTTTGATGCAATAATTCCTGACTGCATCCCATAAGTGACTGTATCCCGGCAGGGACAAGTCTCTATCTATCTATCTATCTATCTATCTATCTATCTATCTATCTATCTATCTATCTTTCTGCAACCTTTGGGTTGGTGTATAAGATGGGAAGGAATATACAGTGTAATTGCTTTAGCTACCATACAGTAGAAAAGCAGGATATTAATTCATTAAACAGAAAATAGTTTTTTTTTTTAAAAAAAAAATCTTAACAGGTATAAATTAGAAAACATTAAATTTAACTAAACAGTAAAAACTTCCAGATATTATGAACTCTGACAGTTCATATGCAGTACAGAAACATAGAATCATAGAATCATAGAGTTGGAAGAGACCACAAGGGCCATCCAGTCCAACCACCTGCCATGCAGGAAATCTCAGTCAAAGCATCCCCAACAGATGGCCATCCAGCCTCTGCTTAAAGACCTCCAAAGAAGGAGACTCCACTACACTCCGAGGGAGTGTGTTCCACTGTCGAACAGCCCTCACTGACAGGAAGTTCTTCCTAGTGTTGAGGTGGAATCTCTTTTCCTGTAGCTAGCATCCATTGCTCCAGATCCTAGTCTCTGGAGCAGCAGAAAATAAGTCAGCTCCCTCCTCAATATGACATCCTTTCAAGTATTTAAACAGGGATATCATATCACCTCTTAACCTTCTCTTCTCCAGGCTAAACATCCCCAGCTCCTTAAGTCGTTCCTCATAGGACATGGTTTCCAAACCTTTCACCATTTTAGTCGCCCTCCTTTGGCCATGCTCCAGTTTCTCAATGTCCTTTTGTAAACTTTCTTAGAAGTTGTAAGCAGATTCAGGAGGGCTACTGATCAAGGATGCTTTAGCAGCTTTGTTGTTGCACTAATAGGGGACTGGACATGACATTTCATATGACTTCCTGTGATGTATAAAAAATGAGTCTGTGAAGTATGAAAAATACGATGGTGATCAATTGAAAATTAATTTTGATTTTCAAAAACCTAGGTTGGCAATTTAATTGATAGGAATAGCCCCCACTCTTTTGAAAACAGTTAAACTCTTCAGCACAGATCATATGCAGTTTGTGATCTAGAAATAAGGATGTCTAATATGCTGTGGTACTGTGATTAAAATTCTTACTGTTGGTATGAGCAAGGAATTGCCTTTTTATTTCTGCTTTGGAAATCCACTTTTAAAATTTTAAATAGTGGTCATGCACTGACATTTACTTTAAGAAAAGGCAAACTTCCTTTTATAATAAATTACCACATAACTTTTTGAACAACTAGATCATATGCTGGAAAATTGCACCAAACTTTGAGAATAGCATATATAAAGCAAAAAGTATTACAATTCATTTTTATCAACTTCCCTGTCTCTACATGTTATGCATTGAAGAAATCTAATTTACACTCAGTTGAAGCATACCAATTAGTAAAGGTAGTAACTAATGAGATAAAACTGTGCAGTCAAGTTGCATGTTACCCTTTTGAGTAACAACGACAAAAGCCCAATTAAATTAGAAAAATAATGCAACAAGTAGGAAGACGATCATAGTATTTTGTGTAAAAGAACTTATTCTGGTTACTTTTATTAATAATCTTCAGGAAATTTTATACACATTTTTGCAGGAACTTTTCAAGATGTTCTCACTTAAACAATCCATGGTGATTGAAGGGTGAGTGAACATCATACAAGATGCTGAAATGTGTGTGAAAAGAAAAGAACAGATGTAACAGATCCAATGCTGGTGGATTCATGACTGTGGGTTCAGCAAATTCATTCTGCATTTTGCAGCCACTCCTTCTTCAGTTGGGCCGAACTGAACAGGATTGGTACTGCACTCATTTGCCATGCCTATAGTGGTGATTTTACCAGCCATTTCTGAGCAGATCCATGGCAAAATTTATTATTATTATTATTATGTTCTGTGCTTTAGTATAGCCTTTCCCAAGCTGGCAATACATGAATGTGGTGGACATTCACCAGTGCACCCAAGCAACAATTGATGGGATTTGAAGAAGGTAGAAGGTACCAGGTTGGGAAAGCCACCTCAAATTTCACAAAGAAGGAATCAACAATAAATATTTTCCACCTATAACTTTAATATAATAATATTCAATGTCTCTTTCAGTGAAAGAATTATCAATATCCTTCTACTAGACTGTTTCAAGAAGACATATGAACACCAGTACAGAATTGAAAAGGAATATAAGGGAACAGCTTTGTTTTCAGCAACGGCACATTACAGCCCACCCAAAACGGGTAGTCTGCCGCTGCCGCCGGTTGCTGCGTCCGGGAACCGCAGTGGCCAAATAGCGCGGTTCCCGGGTGTAGCCAGAAAGAAGCGCCAAAATGGCGCTTCTTTCTGGGCCCCAGAAGTGGCTCCGCGAGGTGCTAGTCACGCACTCACGGCATCACTTCCGCCGCACGATGTCCGGATGCTATGCGTCCACGACATCAAAATGGCGGCCCCCGTGTGGACGGCTGCCACCATTGTGTACGGACTCGGTCCGTACTAGGGTTGAAGGGCGTCAGGAAGTGACGCCCCTTCTCAACCCGAACACACCCCTTTTCAACCCTAGCACGCCCCTTTGGTGCATCTGTAATGTGCCAACTTTTCATTTCAAATGTTGCCAACAACCTAAGTAAGGAATGAGGAAAAACTAATGTGTGGTTAAGAGTCAATAGATGTACTTAGTCTCTGATTTCCTCCATATATACATATTTGGATATTTCAGTTTGAAAATATGTCTAGAATGTCCACCATTACTGACCGTAACCAGAAATAAAGACTTGTGAATAGAACTTGCTGCAACTTTATAGAATGTTTTAAAAACAAATTTATACAACAATGAATAACTACACGTATTACTAAGAAAGGGGCCCAAATACCCTTAAGGCACCAGCTCCCATCTGAGTTTGGAAGCTAATCAGGACCAGTTCTGGTTAGTACTTAAATGGGAAACTGCCAACAAATATCAAGTATTGTAAGCTATATTTCAAAGAATGGAACATGTTAGGAAGGATCAAATTAGGGGAATTTTAATTAGCTCAAATATTACAAGAGGTGTGTCCTAACAACGCACGCAGCAGGGTCGTGTCCTTATGTGTATACCAGAGGTCATCTAGTCCAACTCCAAGAAACAGAGACTCAAATGCCAAAGGAGGTGCAATTAAAATATGAACATTTATTAAAGCCACACAGCAAAAGGGATCACACACGCACACACATATTCAATGCTAAAGCAAGGGAGGGGTGAGTTCGGGAGTAAAGGAAAAAAGGATAGAGGCATCATTGGGATATTTACCTTCGAAGTCTTCTCCAAGACGTCGGATGTGAGGGATGGTGGATGGTGAGACACGGCCATGGGAGCGGGAAAGAAAGCGACAGCCGCGGTGGCTAGGAGCTGAATTCCGGTGGGCAAAGCTAACAAGAGGCCCGTTGACAGTGAGCTTGGCTTCGCTCAAGTGATTTCAGCAGAGCAAGATGCTCTAGGAACTCAAGCTCGGAACTGGAAGCTCAACAAGCTCAGAACTTAGGCTCGGAACGACTGCTCTACAAGCCTGCTGAAGGGCAAAAAGTGGGGTCCTTATATACTGCTAAACATAACCTCAAGCTATGGCAGCCTGGCAGACAAAAGGCTTGATGACTTATCTTTGTCTAAGCTGAAACTTACACAATGGATACACAAAGCATAGGTCTGGCACTTTTTCAGGGGGAACAAATATCTAGATGGCTGAGCCGTTAAGTTAATCACTGGCTCATTAAGGAGGGAGCCATAGCTATTGTCCTCCTGTTTCAGGTAGCTTGCGAATCCAGTCTAGCAACTCCCAAAACTGCTGCTGAAAGGTTTAAATCTACCTTTTTCCTGTGACCATGCCTAGCAAGGACTGCTGGCTACATGGTCTGCTCGCTTTTGGGATAATGGTAGCTAGCAATGGGGTCAGTCAGGGGTCATGGCTTCAGAACGCATGGCACCCAAAATTTATATAAAACCATACTTGATAACAAACAGCAAAACCACCTCTGAATATTTCTGACTCAAAAAAAAAGCTGTGAAATTCATAACTCGACAGGTGACTTGAATACACACATTACAGACATGCACATTACTAAGGCACAGGCCAAACAGCCACATTGTATGGCCATACCTTTAGGTGTTATGAAATGCCTTCCTAGGGTTAACATATCAGCACTGTCCCAATGTGATCTGCTCAGACCATATGGTGGAGATGGTGGAGATGCTATTCCTCACCACAAGCCCCAGAACCCTGTTATCTTAACTCTATCTCTATGCGAGTGATAGCAAAGGTGCTGTCTCATTAGGAAGGATCAACAGAAGAGAATGAGTGTTCCTTACAATTTGTACTTGAGTAAACATGGGAAGCTCTTAACACAGCATTGTTTATTTTTGTGTTTGCTTTCCTGCTGGTTACTACCTGTTTCTCTTTCTGACTGGTGTCATGATTAGGTATCGTTGCGTATGACATAGGAAGCTGAAGCTGTGAAATGGAAGAGAGTAGGCAGAAATTAGCCCTTATTCTCATAAGGCTTGCTGTATACACTCCCATCAATCTCCACCAGAAGATATCAGAGATTGTTATTATGGCAAACTCTTTTCTTGACAGGGGAAAAAATTGTTTTAGGATTCACAGAGTAGCAATGAAAGTCAGTGTATGGTACACACATTTAATTTTTTTCTTTTATAATGAAGTATTAAGGAGAAAAACTCAGGAGGGTTTGATACTCTTGGTGATTCAGACTTCCAAAAGCACAGCAGGATCAGATGATAGTATCCCAGCATGTGTCTTCTCAGTTTCAGAGGCATTTCAATGCATTCAAAGAATATTTCTTTTCTGCCAGGCCAGCCAACTTTTAGAAGTTCTTAGAGCAAGTTAGGAGTTGCTTAATTTGCAGAATAAAGACAAATTCAGAGTTTTAGTAATCCTGCTAGTAAATCATCAGCTACAGAAGAAATTACTATTTCTCTTAGTTAAGTTTTCTTAGTAAAAGTACATTGAGGCGGGATACAGACCTCCGCTTTGCGGCGGTCTCCCGCCGGCGCCATTTGCTCCGCGTGGGAGCTGCAGCAGCCAAACCCCGCGGCTCCCGTGCGGAGCAAAAAAGAAGCTCCATTTCGGAGCTTCTTTTTGCGGCGCCTCTATGACGTCGCGAGGCGCCGCAATACAATTTGTAGTTCTAAATGTTTATAATGTACCAGGTTGAATAATGCTGATCTAATACATATAATATAATATAATATAATATACATAATATTTCTCTATGTAAATTTAAGATTAGAGACACAGCATGGTATAGTGGCTTGAGTGTTGGACTAGAACTCTGGGAGACTAGGTTATGAATCTCCACTTAGTCATAGAAATCTACTGGGTGACTTTAGGCAAGTCACACTTTCTCAGCCTTAGAAGAAGGCAATGCCAAAAACTTCTGAACAAATCTTGCCAAGAAAACACTGTAAAAGGTCTGCCATTAGTTGCAAATTACTTAAAAGCACACACCACCAACAACAACAACAACTAAGGCACAGGCTAAATGGCCACATTGTATGGCCATAAATTTAAGTGTTATGAAATGCATTCCAACAACAACAACACTTCTGATTATCCTATTCATATGATCTTATTGAATTCTTAGTATTTAAGACTGTGGCTGTGAAGAAAAGAGTATTTGGTTTCTTTTTACCATATATTTCTTTTCCATATATATGTATTTTTTCTTAAAAGTATATACCTTTTAAACAACAAAAGAGGCATTATGGATTGTGTTTGTAAATACTATTATCTATCATATTGCAAATGGGGATATCATTGCAAATGATGCAGTGATATTCACTTCAAGGAATGCTAAAGCCTTCTGACCAACAATACCTCTGCCATTTCACTATCACCTTTCTTTTAATTAAACTGCCACTCATTGTAAATTAGGTACTAAAGTCAGAGTAACACACTCTTTCACTTTTGATCTAATTAGGATTTGAATGTGGATGTTTACTGGTGAAACGCTAATGCATTAACCTATCTATTACTCTGTAACCAATGCTCTGAAAACATATCTTCAGATCTGCCAAGCTCCCACTGAGCTATATAAAATTAGATCTGAGTTATGCGCCTGATTCCTAACCTCTGTTAACCCATCCTAGGGAAAGATGGACACCAATACTCAGAGAAATGTCTGACGTTCATTGACACTGACAATGTAAAAAAAAAAAAAAACAATCTGTGTTATAGAGATGCTTTCAAAGTACTTCAACACTTTTATTAGCAATATGCCACCCATCTGTTTCAATAAGGCCCAACATAGATGTGTAACATGTTAAAATGGTCATGCCATTATAGAATCCATAATATGCAGAAGCCATATACCATGAAGGAGGTCATTTAATGTTTTCCAGAAAAAGCAATTACTTGCTATGGAAGTGAAAATTAAGAGAAGGGGCACGTTGTAAACTGGAAAAAGATATTCATCTGTCATGGCTAATCTGAATGTGTAGTTTTGTTACTACAGAGTATGGATGGAGAATTTCCCAGTTTCCCAAATGGAATCAGAATTGGATTTAGCAACACTTTCAGGAATTGGTGCAGGAAGAAAGAAACACACAGACTAGATCATGAGCTGCCAAACATATGCAAATCCTCCCATCTTTTACAGAAATCCTAACTAGAAACTGTGGGAAAACATTTTAATTTCCTCTTCCCCAAAGCTGCTTTGACAGCTGAAACATCTTTTTTCAGACCTTCTTGTCTGGATTGGAGCTTTTGGAGGGAGGGAAGTTACAAAATACAGAAATAAGATCATCAGCTGCCAAACACCTACAATTTCAACCCCCATCCCACCTTGTCTTTCATTGAAATCCTGATTAGACGCTGTGGAAATATCTTTCAGTGTCCTATCTTGGCCCAGCTGGTTTGACAACTGAAACAGCTTTTCAAAGCCTCTAGTCAGGATTTCTATGAAAGATGAAGGCGGGGGAGAGTTTCAGATGTTTGGAAGATGACAATCTAGTTTCTCTTTTTCCCACAGTCCCTCTCCACAAGCCCAAAAAACTTTTCAGGGTCCTCTTCCCCCAGCTGCTTTGATAGACGTCTTTTTCCTATCCTCTTATCAGGATTGGGGCTTGGAGGGAGTACTTGTGGGACAAACAGGAACTAGATTTTAAATTGCCAAACATTATTATTATGGCTATCTGTGACATTTTTCCCTTCTCAGTTTCTCTCCTCATCTCCACCTCCCCAATCTTTCAGAGAAAATCTGGCTTGAGATTGTGACTGTCAAATGAGAGCTGTTAACTATCCAGTAAATTCCCTTCTCCTCCTCAGCAGATGTGGTGATTTAGTGGTGAAGACACCAATTCTGACAATGGTGGCTCTTTGGCTTAGTAACAGAGATGAACACCACCCCCTGCAGCCAGTTCCGATTAGACATTCATGTCAAGGAACCGTCTTTGCCTTTTTACCTCCTCAGCACCTCACTGGTTTGACAGCAGTAACATCTTTTCACAGCTGATGATTTCTGTGCAACCTTTGAGTTGGGGGATAAGATGGGAAGGAAAGTTGTAGGAAAAAACAGTACCCAGTACAGCATCAGCTGAAAAAGCTATTCACTTTTCAGTGGAAACACTACAGTTTCCAGATAAAGCTTCCTGCCATCTCAAGGGGAAAACCCCACAGTTTTCCACAGCATGGGAAGAAAAAATAGATGATTTTTTCCAAGCACCCATTGGCATGGGGTGGGGGAGATGAAGGTAGGGAAAGCTGCAGAAAAACAGTACCCAGCATATGCCAGCTAGAAAATTATGCAGTTTCCAGAGAAAGCAGTCCATCTTCTGTCATCTCAGAAGAACAAAAAACAAACAATGACAACAAATGAATGAACAAACAATTCTTTAAAAGAAGAACAACTACCAACAGAATGGGGGGGGGATGATTTTCCCCCCAGCACCCATTGGGATGGGAAAAATTGAGAATTACCATCCCTACTACAGATATTACTTGAGCATGGTGATATAAATACCCTCAATATTTATTATTTACAATTCATTAGTGGACCTGGATAAATTCCCTTTGATGAAACAGATCAAAATAGAAGTAATTACATTTTTTGTTTTTGTTTTTTAATAAAAACAATTAAGCAGTGCATAATATGTCCAGTGATGATAATGATGGTGGTGATGATGGTATCAAAAAAGTTGCAAAAAAGCAGCACTGCTTGGAATGTACTAATTTATTGAATGCTATGTCACTGATCTCTAGATTCTTGGACACAATCTGAATCATTGATGGTCCAAAACTGCAGCTGGTATCACTGGGCACACTGTGAGATTGACAAAAAATAAGCATCCATTTGAAATTGATATTCGATTACTGTACTATTTATGGGACATGGCCTCACAACACTTATCTATGAGAAATGCAGACATTTCAGCTCCAATTAGCCCTAATCAACACAGTCTTTTTGACTAAGCCCAGATTATAAGGATAAAACTCAGCACCAGCAAAGCCTGTTTTGGGCAGACTACCTCCTCAAGAATGGCTAAGACATTTATTTGGTTAGTTAGCATAATGTTGATGCAACAGTTATTCATTCATCATTTGTGGGTGCATTCAAAGGAGTGCATATTTAGAACAGTTCAAAATTCTGGTACTAAAAACAGAAGTTCATAATAGGTTGGCAGAAAGAAGACTTTACAAAGGATAGCAAGATGTAAAGTGCCTGCCAATTAAATACTGTATTTCAGTTGGAAGAATTAAATTCTTATGTGTTTGTATCTGCTAAGGATGATGAATTGTTCTCATTTTCAAGGGTGTTAAGATTACTCATTCTCTAAAATGGATAATACCTAAATAAATACTTAAATGTTGATAATACCTAAAATGATATTCAAAGTGTTCTATCATTCCCTACAGCAGGCAAATTGGAACTCATTAGTGCTCTTTTTCTGAGCTAGACATAGCTGAGTGCAGGTTATTCACAAAGGATTCTTACACAAGCAAAGGGTCTGCATCATTAGCAAAGGCAGCCACCTACATAATTTCACTTGGGACACGCTTTCTAACTGGGAAGGAGGAAAATGAAGAAACATACATTTCCCCCTGTTTAAGCCTATTTATATTAGGGCTAGAAATCTTTGATTATTTCATCATTGCATGTGATGACAAATTATAATGACAGATTTCTCTTCTCCAGAAGAGTAAACAAATATACATCTGCCTTATCCTTTCCATATTTAAATGTTCTGAAATGCTGTGGAGGAAAAAATACATGTAGGATTCTTTTTTTCTTTTTTACAAAAACCTATTTCCTGCACAGGAAACCCATTTCCTGTTCAGAGAATGGGAGTGGCAGAGTTAATACAAAAATGCTATGGGGTTTTCTCTGCAGAATAACTCCTCCACAACACTTCAAGAGTAACTTGAAAAGAGATAGAAATAAATCCCTTTCAGTATTGATTTTAAAAGAAGGATAGATATCATGTGGGTCTCCAGACAGTGTCCCAACACTTTCCCAGCAATTGTCATCGTTTTATATGTAGGCTAGGACTGACAGGAGTGCCATTCCCACAGTATGGTGGACTATAATTCTCATTATTGGGTTAGAACACTGAGAAAAGATTTTGAGAAACAGCTTAGGTCCCCATGTAACTTACTGGTGAGTTGGGCCCATTATTCTCTAAGCTACCTCATAAGGAGGATACAGACATCCCAAAAGCTTAGAGCCACCCCTTTTAGGCTAGATCAGGGCCAGGGCAGACAGATGCCTGGCCCTAAACCAGCCAGATTCTGCCCCAAAAAGGAATGGATAAATTTCACACCCCCAAGAGGTATAATCGCCAGTCTGGCTTCTATCCCACTTGTGAGCAATGGCACATCCAAATGCCACGCGGGGTCAAACAGGGTGTCCATTCAACCCCATAGTGTTATTGTTCTAAGGTTAACATTCAAGTGCCACATAGTCTGCCTTGAGATCACTGGAGGAAAGGCTGGATAAATGTATGTAACAAATAGATAAATAAATATTTTTCTCTAACACTACATATATTAATAAAAGAGTTCTCAATACTTCACATGTAACAAACATCATCTTATAGAAGGTTTCAAACTTTGTACAGCCTTCAAAGACTGTATAGTTTTCAATGACAGTTTCAACTGTGAGAAAAATATGTAAACATCTGTTGTTGTTTTAAAAAACCAGTCATTATGTTGATGTTATCATTAATATGCTTCACAGAACCCTTTGTTGTTTTTTCTCTGTGTGTTTTTAAATCAGGTATTGTTTCTTATATGTATGAATATTCTTTTCTGGTCTTTAAAACATGACCAGAATCTTTTACTTTACAGTAAGGAGTGCAATAATCTAAGATGGAAATGTGATGTGTCCATGTGAACTAATTATTGGAAGATTATACCTTGGTACAGAACCATGCTGGTATATTTGGATTTGTAAAAACTGATAAAATAAGCAAGCATTAAGAATGCTTGTTTGTGAAAATACTTCTCCCTGACTTGGTGGTCTGGGGAGGAACCTTTGCTGGCCTCTCATTGGTGAGACCAGCAGTTTAAATAAAATTGGTGTGCTCCACTGGCTGTTAGAAAGGATTGGGGTAGGGCTTAGATGAGGCTCGACCACCCAAACCTATGTCACTTGTGTCATACACTGGCCCACCCTGCCAGCCCAACAGCAGTATGAGATGAATTCTGGTCACTCCAGGGCAGGGTAGGAATTTTCTCCCCTTTCCAAGGGTTTTTTGCCTACCCAACTGTTAGTTGGGGACTTGAATAATTGGCTTGGGTGTTGTCATAAATAGGTTCCACGCATAGGCAGAGGGAGATAGAGGTTTCAGTGATGACTAAACACGGAGGGAAAAAGATTTGCCTTGGGGCTGGCCTGAGATTTAAACCATCACTTAAGTCTTGCAAGTTAAGTGGGGTAGTCTTGGGTTGGCCTTCCAGATGTGGACTGGCCTGGGAGCAACCCACTTCTGGATTGCCCTTGGAGCTCAGGTGTTTTGGCCCAGGGGCAGCTGGGGAATTGGGGCTAGGTAGGGCTGGGCATCCACATGCACCCAGTCCTACTATCGGCATGTGGGCACCATCTTGCCAGGCCCCATCCACATGGGGCATGCAACAATGACATCCATTCAGTGCAGCACCCAAACAGTACCGTGTGGGTGTCATGATCATGTACGAGTGCACCAATGGCACCCCGTGCATGGTGTAAAAATAATGCACCGGGAGTGGTTTCTTTCTAGGCCTCCCAGAGACCGTGCCATTTTTCTGCTGCGGCTCCATCCAGGGCAGAAAAGGGCAGAGTCTCGCCGCCCCTCTCTACCAGTCTATATCCCCCCCTTAGTTTCCAGCCATATAGTTTCAGACACTCTTTTCCTTTTTCTCCCAGCTAGATATTTTATATCACAAAAAAGCAGCTGTCCAGGAATTGTGCAGTAGCACTAGAGTAGCATATACTGTACAGAAACAGAGAACCGAAAGCATTTTGCTTTTGCTTCCCCTTGCTACTATGAAACTCAAATAACATGTTTTCATTTTTATTACTGCATAACCTTCATATGCTACTGAAGTCCTGAAATGTGAACTCAACACTGGCTGACTGAGTAATGTAGTTGTTATGAATTTTCATGACTAGTTGTTAAACCTAGTTCCCTGGAGGACAAGAAGCTAATGTACTGGTAAAGTATTGGAGCAAGAAGTTATAACACTAACTTTGTTCTATAATATTTGTAGAGTAACTTTGTTCTATAATATTTTGTTTCTTCCTTCCTCTATGGAACGGAACTGTTTTCTCTGGATTTCACAAAGGAACACTAAATAGTAGAGGGCACTGCAATGTTTAGAGTCTCCCTTGGCTAGCAAAAAGATAGATGGACTGGATCATGTTAGGAATGTAATTTTACATTTCATAAATTCAGCTAGCACATTAATAGCCCTCACTCCTGGAACCTTCTTCCTCCACAAGCAAGAGCCATCACTTCTTTAACCAGCTTCAAAACGGAGTTGAAAACCATCCTATTCAGTGAAGCCTTCCCAGGCATCGCATAATTGTCACTTACTATCTGATGTTCTGTTGTTGGCTGTTTATCGATCCATTTCCTGTATTGCTATGTACTGTATATGCATTATCCTACTTGTGAGTATGTATTTTCCCTGGATAATGATTAACCTTCCATTATGAAGCCAAGCCCTCCCTCCAGTCCATCTGCCTTGGTCCAGGCCTCGGAGGTTGAGAGGAACTGCTGGACCGCTTACCCTTTCCCGTCACCACCCCCTTCTCCTTCTGTGTCATGTCTTTTTAGATTGTAAGCCTGAGGGCAGGGAACCGTCTAACTAAAAAGATTGCATGTACAGCGCTGTGTAAATTTACAGCGCTTCATAAATAAAGGTTAATAATAATAAAATAATAATAAATATATTACATGGAAAGTTCCAAAGATAAATTGGTTACATGAATATACAAACATTTCATTTTGTTCATTTTTATTTGTAGAATATTGATTTAATTGGATGCTAAACATTAATCTTTGTTCTGTTCACATTGTTTTATAAACCATTTCTTAATTTTGTGTAGACCTGTAGATAAAATGGAATATTAGGTCACTTTTACAGAATGCTGCCACTGGATTGGTCATAATTTTCTGATGTTTGTGTGTGCTATCACACTCTTTCCATTCTGCATGCAAAATCATTCTAAGGCTCATAAAATCGCTTGTCAGACTGTATGCATAATTTAATAAATTATCCACAGATTATGCCCCTTGTCAAAATTGTAGTGGTTTGAATTGTACATACACTGTTTACTTACATAACTGCCTTAATTGGTTAACTAAGTAGTTTATCCTAGCCCACTATCCCCCCCCCCCCAAAAAAAGAGAAAGAAATCCTTATTTACCAGTCAGGAACCACTGTAATTGTTGATGGTCTGTGAACTGGAATGCAGTAGACTGACCTTTCCATCCCCCTTCCCACTAGCAATCTTCAGTGTGACAGAAGCAGAATCCCTGTCCTTCTCATACCAAAGATCATTCATTGTGTGTGTGTGGAAAGATCAGTCTACTGATCTCCAATCAACAGGAGAAGAGAGTTTTGAGCTTTCAAGATCTATAAACTCACATATCAAGCCTTTACATGGTCTGATTTCACTATTTTGTGACTATTTCAGATGCAAAATGTATGTATCTAGTTCAGTTCAGTTCATCTTTATTATGGTCATAGACCAGCATAGATAAAAAGGTGATACAGAATAAAAGAAGATAACAGTAAAAACAAGGTAAAAATACTGGTTAAGAAAAATATTTAAAATATCCTTTTAAAATCCACTGCCCTGGTGGCGCAGTGGTTAAATGCCTGTACTGCAGCCATTCACTCAAAACCACAAGGTTGCAAGTTCAAGACCAGCAAAAGGGCCCAAGCTCGACTCAGGCTTGCATCCTTCCAAGGTCGCTAAAATGAGTACCCAGACTGTTGGGGGCAAATTAGCTTACTTGCTAATTAGCTTACTTGCTGTTCACTGCTATAATCTTTGGAATAGTGGTATATAAATAAAACAAAAACAAAAAATACTAACCTACTGTGGGTCACTGTTGGATTTTAACTGCAGCTGCACAGAATCTGGCAACATTATACGTTATATCCAGGTGTCTGAAAGCAGCAAAGAAATATAAAATTGACTGGTGTGTCCTTCGTGTGTACACAATAGAGGTGAGATAAGATTGAGGCAGATGTCCCTGTAGTATGAGCAATGGAGCAGTATGTGCTCTGCTGTCTCTATCTGGCCAGAGTCACAGGGACATAGGGGCTAAACAGACCAGCATAAAATACTGGCATCAGGATAGAGTGAGAGCGTGGCAACCACACGCCACATGCCCTGACTTCGCCACAATGCCGGCATCAAGCAGCATGCCTGACTGCACAGAGGGCAGTGTCATGCCATTTCTTTGGTGCAGCATTTAGACGCACTGCATTGAAGAATCCCCCAAAATCCACCACCACTGCAGCAAGGGCGGCTTTTTGCCATTCTAAAAAGGATCAGCATTTTTAGAACAACAAACTGCCAAACTGTATTGGCTTTTCAGTGTTTAGGCACTTCATGTTTTGCTAAATATGCCATAGGTGATGCCAAGTATCTGTTGGAGTCACTCACAACAAATGCCAGCCTGCTAGCTAGGTCTAGTTGTTGCTCTATATCTATCGTCCATTGTTTTATGGTTGCTTTAGCCTTTTCATATCCTATGCTGAGCAAAAGAACTGGAGAGAAACCCAGTGAAGAAATTTTAGTCATCACCATATGTTTCCACTCGAATTTCCCAGTCAGAGTAAGTAGAGCAAGGCCAGTGGGAAAGAAGGATAGTCTGAGCTAGCTGAGTATAGTCACCCATAATCTGGCCTCAATTTTCATAAAGCATGACTCCACTCTCAGAATTGTATTAGAGACACACTTTGGAACTTGGAACGCTGAATTTAGAAATTTGGATTGCACAAACTCTAATGGTGCAGAGTTGGGGAGAGGTCCCAGCTGGGATCCATAAATCAGTTGTGCAACCAATTTGTCTTCAAAGAGTTTGAGTGTAACCAGAATATAATGGCCTTCTCTTGTGATAAAAAAAAAATTGAGTATGGCTGTTGAGCTCCTCTGAGCATTACCAGCAGCATAGTCTCCATGCACTTTGCTACTCCCAGTAGCGTGAAAGATTAACCCCAGATATTTGAAGCAGGAGATCTGTTTGATCTCGTGACTATCTATAATCCAATTTGGTTCTTGGGCCTTTTAGCAAATACCATGATTTTAGTTTTTTGGTAGTTAACTTATAGCTGATTCTCTTTGCAATACTGTATTAGTGTTCTTAGTGCTCTTTTTAGACCAATAGATGTTCTTGAAGCTACTGCTGCATCATATGCATAAAGTAGAGCAGAGATATGCCTTCCCTCTAGTTTTACAGGATGGAAATTTGTGTTGTTGAGATGACCCACCATGTCATTTATGTAAAAGTTGAACAAGAGTGGAGCTAGAATGCAACCTTGCTTGAGGCCCTTCTTGGTGGTAATGGCATTGGTGAGATGACCCTGTGGATTGCATATTCTTTTGAGTGAGGTCCCTTCATGCACATGTAAATTAGGAATAGTAGATGCTGGTCAACTGGAAGCCTCCAGTTTTTCCATAGTTTGGTTCAACATACAAAGCCAAAACGTACTTTAAAGTCTATAAAGGCAATAGAGAGAGAGAGAGACTGTGTTGCAGGTGGCATACTCTTCAGTGAGGTGTTGAAGTGCAAGGCATTGGTCTATGGTGGATCAGCCTTCCTGAAGCCTGCTTGTTCCTCTGCAAGTATGCTTTCTTGTTCCAACTAGTCCATGCATTTCTACTGTAAGTGTCTTGCATGGAGCTTGCTGATTGTATTGAGGAGACTGATTGGTCTGTTGTTGCCAGGTTCGTTCTTCTTTCCTTTTTTAAATATGGGGATGATGGTAGCAAGCCCCCAGTCATTAATTGCTCGACCATAATTGTCGATACAGGTGAAGAAAGATGCCAGAGTATGTGCCCAGAATTCCAAAATATTTTTAATGGCTTTAGAAGGTATTAAGTTTTCCCCTGGAGCATTCCCCATTTTCATTTAGTCTACAAGTTTCTTGACCTCTGTCACCAGAGCCCACCTTGGGAGATTCTCTATGTTTTGGCTTTCAGATCAACTTTGGACATTATTATTATTTATTTATTTATATAGCGCTGTAGATTTGCACAGCACTGTACATAAAACAATAAATATATAAGAGTAAGAGTAAGCCTGCCTATGGCGTACAATCTAAGAATGCTTGGAAGTGTTCCTCCCAGATCCCTGGGTGGATGTGAGAATCCATTGCAGTTGGTGCATTGCCTTGGGAACTTGATGTAATTTTCCAAAATAAAGCTGAGTTGTTGGTTTTGACTGCCTGGATAAATTGTGCCCAATTATTTTTCTTGGCTTCTTTTTTCTTGTGCCCAGCAGTTTTTTGTAGTCTCTCTTCTACTATAACAGTTTTGTTGCAGCTTCTGGCATAGAATTGGAAACATAGCCCTGGTAAGTAGTAATGAGTGCTTTTTTAGCATTTACACATTCCTTGCCAAACCACAACTTTGAGTGATGGTGTTGTTGTTGATTCCAGTGTGCACTATTTTGCTGGTTTAGATATAGGAATAGCACTTGGGTTAGATCGTTGTAATTTTTCCCAAGTCCCTCAGAGGGTTCAGTTGATATCAGGTTATTTTGAAGACTTTAAAGGCAGTCTGTGGCCAATACCTCACTTGTTGTTTGGTTTAATTGGGGGGGTCCATTTGGCTCACTGATAAGTACTTCCTGATGGCATTAAAGAAGTTGATAACAGTCCTTGGTATGTGTCTCCTGAGTGAAGTTACTTATTCTGGACCCAAAGAGATAAATGAATTCAGCTGGGCAGCCACTTTTCAGAGAACTATTTAGGATACAAAGATTTAGTCTGAAAACTGATTGAGCCAAACATAGGCCTGCAAAATTTGATTTCTTAACTTTTGAACATCAGATGAGGTGGGTTCCATCATCCTCAAGGTTAGGAGGGGGCATTTGTGGTGGGTGTATAGATCTTGATAGTTGGGGCCCAGTCTTGTTTCATAACTCCCCCTAAGACTACAAATACATTTGGATTCTGGAATATGAGGTCAGCAATGTATGTTTCCAGTTCAGCCCACAGGTTATTGATTTGGATTTCTTCTTTATTGGGGGTATGTAGATGTTTATTGTCAGCAGAGTACAGTGGTTAAATTGAGTTAACATTGCCATGGCATATGTTTTAAATGTGAGAAGAGGCTTTGTTATGGCACACAAGGTAGTGGAAACTAGGATTCCCAGTACTCTTCTTGCTTTCCCATGCTTTCTCCCAGGTTCTGCTGCTACAAAGAACTTGCAGAAGCTGTTAAGTTCCAGATCTTTGATTGCCCATGTTTCTTGCACCAGAAGAATATCATATTGGGTGAGAAAGTAAATAAAGCAGGGATCTCTGTTGGATGTGTACAACCCAGCAATGTTCCATGTCGTGAGTGCAACCTTATGCTGGTCAGTTGATTGTCAAGTGCTTGCAATGCAGTCAGCTGACTGGATGGGTAATTTCCACAGAGGCTGTGCATCTTTCTCTCTGGTTGGTAATGTAGCACATTGCATTCCCGCTCTCCCTGCTCTATCTGTTCTGATAGGAGGATTGGGTGCACCAGTGCAATGTGGACAACAAAATGCAGATCAGAGGCAAGTAAGGATACTATTGGATTGGTGACGGGAGCATCCTTTGGCTTGGCCTGTGAGATAAGAGATAAGTGATGGTGAGGGTTTGAGACCCCTGTAACTTAATTCTTGATGAGGATATATCATCATTACAGGTCATTTTGAGAGGGCTGTTTGCAGTCTGGATTTTCATAGATTTCATGAGCCCTGATCATGACTCATTGCTTCCAGATTCACTGGATTGACAGCTTCCTGCGTGGGGATAATTTTTGTGGGTCTGGGTTAAAATTTGCTTTTTGCTATACTCTGAGGGGAGGTGCCCAGGTATCTGTGAATTTTCCTCTCAGTTTAATTAATTCTTGTTTTATGTTTTGAAGATCCTCCCTGGAGGTAAGTCCTCCCTCCTGGATGTGGTTGGCAGGTTTGTTATCTGGGTTCTCAGATATTTTTTGTTGTTTTTCTTGTGATGAGGTCATGTATCATCTCATCTTTAAAAGCTCTGATAGTTTTGATATAGTGTGTTTGCCACAGGAATTTCCACATTTGAGTTAATCTGTTTGGGATTAATGTCATTGAATGTCATAAATATGTGCTTGGTTGCTCTTATGCTGGGTAAATAATAATAATCTTTTAAATCAGTTTCTTTGGTGTGGCAGTTTGACAAATGAAAAAGTAATCTGGCAATTGCTTTGCAAGAGTTCCAAATGTGTGCCTTGAAATTGATTTCTAAAAGGTGTTGCTTTTTTCTGTAGAACACGACTATATCTGGCTGCATCCAGATGTCCCAAAGAGATTCAGCAATCTCTCTCCATGTGACTAAGATAAACTGCCCTTTTAACCCCCTGTTTGCCATAGGGATTTTGAATAGGGATGGCTTGTTAGAGTTTCTCCATTTTGTCTGCAGTTCACACCAGGATGATTGGCAGAGCCTTGAGGGAGGGTGGGGCTTTGATACCCTCCATGATAGAGACCAGAATTTTAAATATCAGCAAGGTCCATTGGACTAAGCTGAGGCATGTGATGGGAGGTGGAGTCAGTATATAAGGACAGTGCACCCCTCCCATCCTGCCTCTTTTCCATGAAGCAGCCCACCCTCACACCCTAAATGCAGTATGAACTTTGTTGGGCGCTTTGGGGCCAGGTAGGAATTTTCTCCCCTTTTCCCGGGTTTTTTTGCCTACCCCATACTGTGGGCCGGGACTAGTGATTGGCTTTGGGTGGCTGTTAAATAGGTTTCACTGGCCCATATGGGGTTAAAGAACTGTTTGGTACGCACCATTGGCACCCCTTTGTGGTGAAAGGTTAGGTTCTTGATCAGCTTTACATGTCAAGGGGCATGGAGTTGTGAGAGACCCTGCCTTTGGGGTAGACATGGGGGTTTTGCTCAACCTTACAAATTTGTGGGGGTTTGGGGGAGAGTGCCTTATGTTTACCTTCCTAGGACTGGACTGAGGATGCAATCCGAATCTTTGGATTTAGCTCAGGGTTCGGTGTTTGTGCCCAAAGGGAAGGCTGAAGAGGAAGTCTAGGATTGACCCTGGCTTCAACTGGACCCACATCAGGCTTTTCGCTTTAATCAATTTGCTCAGAGTTTTAAATTAAGGTTGAAGTTCAAGTGCTTAGCTTTAAATAGATTATAGGTCAAATAAATGGCCCTTTATTCATCCAATTTACTTGTCTGGTCTCATTATTTCATGGTTGGGTATCAATATCATTTAGTCTGTGTAAAATAATTGTCAGATTTTCTGCAGACAAAGGCAGATTTCATATAAGGGCTGCACATTATTGCTGCTAGTTAGTTCGGGGAAACTGGATCCTTTTTCTTTGTTTTCTTTATTTTCTCCTTTATCTTTGTTTCCTTTTTCCCCCTCCCTGTTCCCGGGAGTAGTTTATATTCAGACATTGAGACTTTGTTTTTCTTATGGAGTTAGGGGGGTGGAGAAAGATCTATAGCTGCACATTTGTTACTCATGGAGTGTGTTGTTTTTCTGCTTTAAAGGATTCCAGGATCTTAGTCTTGTTTTGAGGGCTGCTCCTGTTTCTTTTTTCCCTTTTGGAGATGATAAAGCCAGATAATGTTGGGAGGCTAGTTCTGCAGCTGTTAGCCCATCACTATCTTGCCCTGCCTTCCCCATTTTATAGTGTGAAATTTAAAATACTAACCAAACCATGGCAGACTTCAGAAATAAAAAAATCCATATCTGACTAGACTGTGATATGATTTTGTTGTTGTTGATGATGATATGGATTTATCGCATTGCCACATCATTACAAAATATTTACCAGTTGGACTTCCTCTTCCTTCTTCTAGAGAAATATAAGGGGCGGGGGATGAAGTTAGGGATGCCAAGAAGAAAATTCATCTCAGATTAATAGGTAACCCTCATGTTGGTAGAAAGGTGGAACGTAAATAAAATACAAACAACCCTAGGATTATTGAGAGACTTTATTATCTATGTTCTTTGAGGGAATGGAGGAAAGTTTTAGGTTCATAGCATACATTTCCTATATTACAGGACAAGAAATGCACATTTTGGTTTCTCAAGACTTTTTAAAATGTAGGCTGCTGTGTTAAGTGTAAGAAGAATGAAGTCCTGAATGAGCTCTGTATGAGCTCTGTACATCACATATTGCTTTTATAATGGCAAGAAATGGGACACTGCACATTCTACACTTCTGTATGTCCTATTTTGCTCCTGCATGCTAGAATTGTGCAGAGCGTCTGCATCATTTCACCAAGCTTATGAGAAAACCTTTTTTTCAAGGATAAGAAATTTAGATGCAAATGTTTTATACTTTTCAGCTGATAAGGAGAAATACAGGAGGTAAGATCTAAACACAAACAAGTTGTTCAATAATTCATTTCTTAGACCTTCATCCCATCTCTTAATTTTCTTTACCCTCAGTTTTTTTTCCTTCTAACCCCTCCCTCCCTTTTCCTCCTTTTTTATTGTTTCCTGCCAGGAATCTTTAAAGGGCAAACTTGTGAAAAACAAAGTAGACGGAGTGTGCAACTCAAAGTATAAAAGAGGATTTGAGTGTTTTGGAAAGAATGTGGTGCACATCCACCAAGAGAAGGGTAAAAATGGTTATTTTATTTTATTTTTAAGGAACAGATTTGTTAGTTTATTCCTAATGCTTTCCCAGCTTTGAAGATTTTTTTTATTCATTCCCTAAAGCCTCAGATAATTATTTCAGCAATGAGATTGTCATGCTACTAATTTTATGAATGTTTCCTTCTTGTCCTAATTATACATTCAATTCAAATAAGGACTAGTTTCTCAGTGAATCAATGAGAAATGTCCTTCACAAGATATATATATATGGCTATCAAAATATGTGTTGCAATGCTAGAGTTTAAACTAAAAGGATATACTATGTTTCTTTGGAATGTTACGTAAGTAGCATTATGCATCAGTTCAAAATATTGGTGGGGTGACTTTTTTTCTTATTGGTAAATGCTGTAGAGAGCTCCTGGAGATTGATTAAATGCCTCAATCTGTTAAGTAAAATGGTATTTATAGTGATGAATCCCAAATGAGGCGGAGACAGTGATCAGATATACAACAGAAACTACTGTCTTTCAGATAACTGATGCATCTACCACTATTTCATGGAGTATTATGATTTATAATTTGACTAATTCTTGGTTTGTATGATATGTAATACAACCTTTGCAATTTAGCATATCTTTCACTGAGATCTAATAAATATATCTTATGACATTATTTGAAGGAACTGATTATTTAGCACTCAAAGTGATCCAAATTCACTATTAATTAACACTAGAAACTGTAGTCTGCCCCAGGACTTTGCCACCTTCTGCATGTGGTGGGGATCATTTGGTGCTGACTCTGTGTCTATCCTTCGATTGATTGAGGGGATTCTTCACACTAACAATTTATGTCATTTCATTCAACAGCATTCCCTGTTGTTCCTTTCTTCTTTTTTTTCTTGCTTCTTTGTCCAAACATATATTTCTTTTTTATAAAGCAAGGAGAATTAAAGGGGTGATAGATGTAGGACAGGGACTAGTTGGAATAAAATTTTGTTGGCAACAAAGAAGAGTTAAAATGAAATTCTTCTTTACCTACAATCCACATTTAATCCCCTACATCCCCTACTTAGCTAGGGAGGATCTCTTCACATCCAAGATGCTCGTGCATTCAGAGGAGGAGGAAATACAAATGCCTTTGATCACATTCAATGGTTCATAGGGCTTAACAATGATGGGAAGAATAAGGAAGTGGGATATGTGTACATGCACAAATTGTCTGGAGAATGGAAGAAAATATACAATGACTGTCCCTTTCTCCTCTTCCCCAGTCTTTCTTCTGTTTCCTTGGACACCATGAACCATAGTTGACCAGTTGATCAGTGTGTGTTTGGGAAACTGATATTTTCAAACACAGCAGTCTACTGTTCTGACACAAAGGTTTTAGAAAGAGATTTTAGAAAGAAAGAAAGAAAGAAAGAAAGAGGAGACATTAAAGGAGAAATAAGGCAGGATATGGTTACATAATGAGAATATGGAATTTTGAAGGTCTGGACACACCTGGACTTTTCTTTTAACTTGCTTTTTATGTAGGAATAAAAATTTGGGAAAGGAATAGAAAATATATTCTAATGGACAAAATTACCCAAAGAGGTTTTCTTGGCCAGAAGTGGTTTACCAGTGCCTTCCTCTGAGACTGAGAGCATGTGATTTGCCCAAGTTACCCATTGGGTTTCATGGCCTAGCAGAAATTGAACCCTGGTCTCCAGAGTTGTAATTCAGCACTCAAACTACTATGCCATGATGGCTCCTAAGATTCAATGTTAGAAGAAAAACACTCCTTCACTTTATTTACTTATTTATTTAATACCCTGCATGCCTCCCAGGATGAGATCCAAAATGGCTCAAGAGTCTGCATATTTGTGAAGCTTGTGGGGTGTTTGAGATTTTAAAAAAACCACACACACCAAAAGCACATTTTAATAATGAAAATGACAAAAATTCATACAGTTAAAAAAAATACTGATATGTTAATGAGGAAGATGTGTAGAGTAGTGGAATATGTATATAAATGGCTATAGTAAGAAAACTGTGTTTCAGAGTTTACAAATGTCAATGCAAGAAAACAAATAAACAAATCTCTCAACCCAAATAATAAACATGGGGTAAAAATGGGAAGAAAATTCATACATACTGTTTGGGATGCAAATCTTGTACAGATTGGTCATATGAAGATAAATAGAAAATCCCTGAAACCAATTCCTATAACCAAGGATTAAATTTCTTTCTTTTAAAAAAAAATATGTCACTAATTCAGTTTGGCCATACAGTCACATTCAACATACAATACTGTATGCACACTTGAAAGTTGTTGCATAAAGACATTCTCTTTACATCAAATGATGGATATGAATTTATAGTAGTTTATGTTCACATATCATATAACATATCATGATGTATTATATCATGTTATATGCCATTTGACTATATACTCCCATATCAGATAGTGGGAAGTGGTTGTGTGACAGTAAAATGTGTAGGTAGTCTTCTTATTCATACTGTTTGCACAGACGAGCAGAAGATACTAGAAACTACAATTTTTAGCCATGCAGTTTTTGTGTGAAAAACTGCATTCATGAGCAAACCCTTATTATGATTGAATAGAATGGTGGCTTAGTGTAAGAACTGTAGAGATAGAAATAATATAAATACTGTGAAGTCAGAGGCTTTCATGGCCAACATCCATAGTTTTTGTGGATTTTAAGGCTATCTGGCCATATTCTAGAAGAGTTTATTCCTGACGTTTTGCCAGCATCTGTGGCAATAATCTCTTCTAGAACATAGCCACATAGCCTGAAAAACTCACAAAAAATATAAATACTCATTCCCAGGTTGAAAAACGTGTTACCCAACAGTTATGAGATCTTGTTGGGAAGAGTTATAGACCAGAAATAATTTTGTACAGCTATATCCTGGTACTCAAGATTGCAAAACATTGCAAAGGAATTATTCAAATCCATCTATGTATCTGTGTGTAAAAGCCCTGCTCTTTGTTCCAAAGATGGATTTGTTCTGGAAAAAACATTTTTTTTTGTTTTTTGGTAAAACAAACCATATATTCCTCCACAGAATATTCCTGCACAACACTTTGGGGCAGTTGAACACACAGAAAATACAGTGAAGGAACAATCCTTTTCTCCTGAAGCAGGCAGAAAACTAATTATCTGTCTTCAAATGTGAGGACAAAATAGTCAAGGATTTACATCCCTAAAGCATTGTACTTCATTCTCAATTATCTCCTGGTCATGACATCAGCCAGGATCTTTTGACAGTGTAGTCAAAACACAAATAGTGGCTGATATTTGAAATGTGCAATGTGATGTAGCTATAGACTGCTCATTATTCAGTTATATGAAATCTTTCTCTCTCTCTCTCTCTCTCTCTCTCTCTCTCTCTCTCTCTCTCTCTCACACACACACACACACACACACACACTTTTTTTTAAAGAAAGTAACTATTTGTTAACAGCTCATTCTATTTTCACCAGCTTGTTTCCCCCCCCCCCCCTTCCCTTCTCTCTTCAGGAGTTTGTCTAAGCCTATACTCCTGAGTGCTGACATTTAAATCTTCCTATAGTTCAGCATATCTTATCTTCCTGATCATTTCTCAGATTCTCTAGTCCCTCTAGACACTAGATCAGCTCTTTTGTTCTCAGCGGGTCTCCTGATATGTTAGTAAAGCTGGAATAAGACATTAGGGGGATAGAATTTTCTTGTTAATGAACACCTTCCTCAGATCTATTCAATACATTTGCAGTCTTAATAAGTTCAAATGACTCCCTGCTCTACATTCCATCACAATGTATACAGCTTAGTAAGGACAGTCCCTTGGAGTTGTGCATTGTCCCAAATATGTATGCTCAGGGCACATATAAGGACTTTCTCCTCATTACACAAATATATATATTTTTTAAAAAAAACTTAAGCATCCCTCAAAGTTTTTGCCCAGGAGAAGCAACACCACAATAATCACAAAGCCAATATTTGGAGGTAAGGCCACAACTTTATTAACTCAAACCTTTTAACAGTGTAGGGTTGGCCCAAAGCATGAGGTCATGATCTGCAAAATCGAACAACACCCCGGTTGATTGATGACCGCAAATTTGGGATGACCTAGGGGCTAGGGAATGCAGTCTCGCAGCTCTGTGAAGTTTAGATCGCCTGATTTCCCTTAAACCCCTAGTCACCAAGTAATGCCATAATGTAATGGCCCCCACAATGGCCACCACGTATGCCCTAGACGCACCCGGGTCTAAAGGACTCCCTCTCCAGTGCTCCTTAGCCCTGGAACCACTTCCAGCATATCAATGGCCTATGCTGCTGCCCCTTAGTTGTGACAAAACACCAACCCCAGGGAGAAGAGGGTGGGGAGCCGAGCTAAAATGGCCCCGAGCACGCTGACTCAAGGCCTTATATAGGCCCAAACGCTGGGCGGGGCCGGGAGCCAAAGCTCCGCCCCTCCCGGGCAGCCGACCAATCGGCTGCCCTGGAGGACTGGAAATGGCTACCAGCGAGAGGTCCTCCAAAGTCCTAGAGTGACCTCTCACCGGAAGACCCGCCCGTTACCTGAATTGGGATTACACACAAATTTCAATCCATTAACAGTGGTTTGAACAGAGACAGGAGTTTCTTCTCATACCAGGGCCAAGAACAGATGGGCGGGAAGGAGTGGCCAAGGCCACTCCAATTGCAGAACAAGCCAGGACTGCGATGACCACATGGCCCCCTCTGAAGGTGGGCCACTACCGCTGGCCCCAACTTGCAATGCTAGGAGCCAGATTATAACTGCTCCTTTTTGCTCGAGTCTAAAGGACCAGAGCACTGTGTCACAATAGCTTCCGTCTGCATTCGAGGTATGCATCATATAAAGAGTGCACCTCCCATGCATCCAGAAGCTGCTTCTTTTGGCCTGTGTGTTTTGGTCCTAATTTAAATAAAACAAGTATTCATTGCAACTACACATATTACAAATATATTTTCCTCTTGACAGCTTTATGATGATATTTTGGGTATCCATTCAGTACCCATTCCAGTGCACCAGACATGGACTTTTTTTGACTACACATGTTCTTATCTGTTCATCTATACTTGCATACAAAACCCTTTACTCACCTTTGTCCTTTTAACTAGTCTTTATGACCATCATGAATATGATATTTGTCATCATATCACTTATCCTGCCTCCATTTGTATACACAACTCACTACAGAGACTTCGCTTCATAAAGCTGATGAAGTGGACTGATGTCCATGAAAGCTGATGCAAACTAACTGGCTGCTAATTTTGGAGTCATTCCTGTCAACTTTTTTGGAAATTGGAAATGTAATACTCATTTTCCTCCCAAGAGAAATTTATCTACTGCTATTTGTTATGGTTTATAAGCAAGCAAGAACATAAAGAACGTCTACCATATGGATGTTCTTTAAATTATCCTGGGGGATGTATGCCTTTCTTTAGGAGATTTCTTGACTTTCCCTCTTTATCAGTATGTGTTTGTATCCATCCCTACCTCTTTTAGATGGGTAGTGTGACTGCTAAAAACATTCAGAATACCGCAATCCATACATAGGTGTGGACTGAGGCTTCAAGGCTGGACCCTTTCTTTTTTAAATCACTCGTAACAAGTTTTAAATCGCTGGTAGCAAGTATTTTCTTCTTTACATTCTATTATTGGAAGACCCAAATCTTTCCACAGCGTTTTTATGTATTAACTTTTTTTCCTTTTTAGTCTTATTTATTTCAAAATTGAAAGTTCAGAATCTGAGCACTAAGTGGGTGAGATGTATTACAAGACTGGCAAACACTAGGCAGAAATTTTAGTCTTAATATACTGATCAAAGACCAAGTCCACCCAGGGCCCAGCTCTTCATAGCAGATGTTGGAATAAGTCATTGGTATAGAAGAAGATTTCCTATGCATAATTAATGGTTGCAGAAGATTTCCAGCAGAGACAAATTATTCATGTTGTCCACCTAATATAAAGTCTTACCTATCCTGGTGGAACATCACCTTAAAAGCTGAAAATACTAGACCTGCTTGGTCATTTCCTAAAGCAGGCCTGAGGAAGTTTGGCTTGAGGATGACAATCATTTTTTATTTTTATTTTATTGCATCTCTGAAGTTCTACCAATTCTTCCAGTGCTCCAGACCCCCACAAACATTTAAAGTGTGGAGTTCAAAATCACTCACAAATAATGCCACATAAGTGTTTAACCATTCTTCATACCCAACACCCATATATATATATATATATATATATATATATATATATGCGTAGTAGTGAACAACTGTGGC